>NW_009943246.1:0-27622 GCF_000696875.1 Nestor notabilis
ATGAGTCACGGGAATAGGTTGCCCTATGGAGTTGTGAATGCTCCAACCCTGTCGGTGTTCAAGGCCAGGCTGGACAGAGCCTTGGGCAACATAGTTTAGTGTGAGGTGTCCCTGCTCATGGCAGGGGGGGTGGAACTAGATGATCTTAAGGTCCTTTCCAACCCAAACCATTCTATGATTTTATGATACTATGATTCTATGATTCTATGATTCCATGATTATGATTCTATGATTCTATGATTCTATACAATTTAGATTAGAAAGACAAAATGAGTTTCTTCATTTCAGTAACCAGATGAGAATGAAATGTATCTGGAACAAGCAAAGTTAGAGGTTTTTGTGTGTATATTTTTATAGTTAATTGATTTGACTCGAGTGGAATTTGCCATTCTTTTGTACTAACACGTTTACCTATGTCAAAGCTTTCCATTGAATGATTTCTGAAGACTTAATTTTTTTTGTGCAGTCTACTATGACTGTCACTGTACAGCAGAGATGTTTAGCAGCAGCTAGCCACTAGTGGAATTCTATAAGAGAGTGTTTACTACAACTCAGTAGCTGACAATTAATAATTTCACGATATTTTGATTCTTCAAGCGAGAATTGCTATTTGTTTAACTTGGTTTTAAATGTTTGAGGTTCTTTTTTCTCAGATATTTTTGGGTTTTTGAGATAGTTGCTTTAAGGGTTGACTGCACCCTTAACAATTTTTTCCTTGACTGTAAAAAGATGCAATGCCTTTTTAAAATGTTTTCCTAATAGTATTTGAGACAAAATGTTTTTCAAGTGATTTTGCCTTTAAATGTTCCAGTTAGATGGATAAGCTTGAGAAATCCATTGGAAACTATCCCCAGAATGCATTTACTATTTGTACATCAAATTGAAAGGTCTGCTTTTAAAACAGACTTTGTAAATCATGAGACACAATGAAAGTATTGATTTTCTGCTTAGTTTCATAGCTTCATCAAGTTCCTGGGAACATTTAGCAAAGCACTGATAATAAATTATATATTTACTGTTAATTGAGGAAGCTTTGAATTGATTCATGTAGTTTGGAAATTGGCACAGCTATGTTGATCACACTGAAAGTTTTTGCCTATAGTTTTCATTGATCATAATTTATATGTGCTAGAGAATTAGTGTTTGGTACATCAACTTTCCTCCAAAATATTCCTGTAACCTTTATTCTTCTGGTGCATAGCTGGTGTCCTTTTCAAATGCATGTCTCAGGAGAGTGGCAAGTGGGTCAGGTGGGGGGATGGCAGGGCTTGGATAGGGGCTGGGGCAGAAGTGCCAGGCCACAGAGGGCTCTTGAAGGCTGGGGCGAGGGTGCAGGTGCTGCAGGAGCTCCTTGGGCAGGGAAGGTGCTGCCCTTGGGGCTGGGGGCAGAGGAGCCCAGCGGGGGCTGCCAGCCATGATGAGTGCACTGGGGGCTGTGAGGATGTGCCCCCATAGCCACAGTGCTCAGCAACCCTCCCCTTGCTGCCTGCCAGCTCCTTTGTCCCCTGTCCCAGCTGTTTCCAGGCCCCTGCATCTCTTCTACCACTGGCCCAGCCACCATCTCCTTCCCAGTCAGCCCTGCTAAGCCTTTTCTCCCTCCTCCTCCAGGTCATGGGTCTGGGAATCACCTACATCCTGACCCTGCTAAGGGTGGGTGATTGCTCAAACTTGGCCATACAAGACCTTCAGCAGCATGAGGATCTGCAGAGGCAGGATATGATGTAGCTGCTAGTGCAGATAGAGCAGAGTCAGGAGCCGTGTGTGCCCACCCAGGAAGGTGTGCTCCTCACTGCCTGGCAGCACTGGTGGCTGGGGGCCTCTGCTGAAACCCTGCTTGTGCTCTTGGGGCTCTACTGTCTACGCAGGCAAAGGAGAGCTGACTATGACAGCAACAGCCAGCAGGGAAGCTCCAGCAGTGAGGACCAGGAGAGGGAGGGCAAAGAGGGCAAAGACGAGGACTGGCAAGGCAAAGGAGAACACAAGCACGTGCCACATCAGGCCAGGTCTCTGGGTCAACTTTCCAAGCTATTCCTGGTTGGCAGAATGCAGTCACTGTGGCTCAGGAAGGTGTTTGTTCCTGACAGCTTGAATTGAGGCAGCAGGCCTTTGCCTTGGTGCAAAGCAGCCAGCAAGGGGACACCAACATTTTAAACCACTGTGGCTGTTTGCCTTAATGTGTAAGAACTGGACCTTCATATTCATACATGATTTTATTAACCATAGAATCATAGAATCATAGAATAGTTAGGGTTGGAAAGGACCTTAAGACCATCTAGTTCCAACCCCCCTGCCATGAGCAGGGACATATTCCAACCATATTCATATATGTTTTATTAGTCTTGGATTTTTTGCACTATTTAAGATTATTAATAAAGAATGTGTTAGAAGTTTCTAAGTAGGGTGTCTCATATGCCACATTCAGAGGAACTATTTTCTTCTGTCTGAAAAGATGGTTTGTCATAGGCAAAATCCTTTACCAATACCAGTGAAACTCTAGAAAGGTGCAGAAACTCATTTAGGTTGTTCAACAGGTAATATATTTTAATGTTTACCTTACATTTAATGTTTTAAAATTTGTCAAAATATTAACATATTTTTTTTCCATTATATTTTTATGTCTCATGTCTTAAGCATTTTTAGATTTTATTTTTCTTTTTAATTCCACTTACATAGAACATTTCAAAATACTAAAATTACTGAAAGGAGAAAAATGACCACCTCTATTACCTTTTAGTGTAGTCTTTCAGGCAACAGCATTTATGAGTCACAGCTTATCATGTTGACTAAAGCTGTTAACTGTGTGAAATGTTCCGTTTCTTGGAATTAGAAGATTACATCTATTGTCACCTCCTTTATTGGATCTTCAAGTGAGGCTATTCCCTTTTCAGAGGAATTATATCTGCATAATAATTTATTTTATGAGGGTATGAAAGTATTCTAGATTTATAAATTGATCTGCAATCCTAAAATGTTTTAGGCAGGATTTTTTTCTGCATTTATGATAAAGAGAAAATTGTGTTGCTTCATAGAAGTAACTAATTTCAATAGAATTTATGTAAGTTGACTTCTTTTTTTGTAATACAAGATTCAGCATTTCAAGATCAACACAGGAGAAATTGTTTCTTATGCAATAACATAGCTGATTATTTTTATTGCATTAGAAGGTTCTTAAAATATTTGGAAGATGGAAAATCAAACAACAGATTCGTATGGTTTTTATTTTGTTTTGTTTTCTTATCTCTGAGATACAAAAATAAATGAAACAGTAGAATTGGAATTGCCTGAACAAAAATCAAATCTAACACTTAAACTTTAAAAGAATATCTCACATTATGAAGTTAAATTGTAATTTAGTCTGTTAAATACTTTCTAACTAGATCTCAACTCAAATTTATTTGTGGGTCCTGGGTTCAGCTACAGCAGTCATTTTTTTCCTTCTTAGTAGCTGGTGCAGTGCTGTGTTTTTGACTTTCAGTCTGGGAACAATGCTGATAACACCCATGTTTTTAGTTGTTGCTAAGTAATGTTTACTCTGACCAAGGACTTTCTCAGTCTCATGCTTTGCCAGAGAGGAGGGGAAGCCAGGAGGAAGCAGAGGCAGGACACCTGACCCAAACTGGCCAAAGGGGTATTCCATACCACAGCACGTCATGCCCAGTATAGAAACTGGGGGGAGTTACCCGGAAGGCCCAGATCGCTGCTCGGGTCGGGCTGGGTATCGGTCGGCGGGTGGTGAGCGGTTGTGTCCTTTTCCCTTGTTATTCCTCTTATCATTATTATTGGTAGCAGTAGTGGTTTGTATTATACCTTAGTTACTGGAGAGCTGTTATCTCAACCCGTGGGAGTTACATTCGTGTGATTCTCCTCCCCATCCCTCCGGGAGCGGGGGGAGGAAGGAAAAGGGGGGGAGTGAGCGAGCGGCTGCGTGGTTCCAAGTTGCCGGCTGGGCTTGAACCACGACATTGTGATAGGGAAAGGAAGAGAAAGAATAAGGAAGCTTGAATTAACATTAAAGAATGTTTTTTATAGGGTTAAAGGAATAATTTAAAATGTTTTGATTTCTGATAATTAAGATTTAATTACAAAAACCAAATTGAATTAGATACAAAATCAATAGATCATAAATCCAAGCTTCACAGTCTGTTTTATAATCTGATTTAGAGATTTTGCCAAGCATGTTTTTTTTCACCATGAGTCAATGGGACTACTAATGGGAGGTTGTAAATACTTATTTGCTGGTCCTCACATTACTTGCTTAAAACCCAGGGTTTTGTAGTTGCTGCAGTCAACTGGCTCTAAAATATATCTTCTTCATACAGTTTCATTAAAGTATGCTTAACTTAAGTATGGCATCCTGCCAGGTGGCATATAATTCCTAGGGTCTTCTGTCAGACATGCTTGAAGTAGTGGGAGTATAGAGACTGCTTCTGATGTAAATAGTCTGCAAGTTGCAGAAAAGCACTTCTGTCTGGAGAAATACAATTGCTTGCTGTCATAATATGCAAAGAAGAACTGGCTGGGGATGAGTCACTTCAGAGTTGTTAATTGCCACAAAGTTTGCTACTAAGTATTTCTAATAATCTGCCTACAATTAACATAGCTGTGGGTTTGTATTAAGCATGTTTTTAATGTGCAGAGTGATCCATACTGTGAAGTTCAGCATTTCTTAGTGAAGAATACCAACTATTTCACTTAAAGAGAAAAGGAAAACCTAATACCAATCTCAAGGGAGAACTCCCACTATAACAAAGTAACAAATATGGAAATGGAACCTTCTCATCCCCATTAAGAAAAAGGTAGAATGGTTCTGAAGTGAAACGAGACATGTAGGATCCCCAGCAGGTGCTGAAGGGAAGCCTGACTGTAAGGGAAAATAGATTTCTCAGAGGAGAAGTAAGTGTGTGAATCCTCAACTGCTAACTGCCACCTCCACTTGAAGGAAAGTAGTAAGAAAGGTGAAAGACTGTAATTTCAGTTTACAGTCTCCAGGGTTATCTAAACATATTTTTCTCACCTATGAGTTTGATAAACGTTTGCAGCTGGATTGACTGTTCTGGATATTATAAATAAAGACTTGCATTTCATCCTCATCCATTTTAAAACAACTGGCTAACAGGAATCTGTTACACATATGAAATAAAGATTTAACTAGTACATCTAAAATAAAAATTTCCATTTTGTTCTAGAATATAGCAGTGTGAGTACTTACTATCTGATCCAGGGGTTAAGAATTGTCTTTCTTTGGCTAGTGACACTGAAGGTTTTATGGTGTGTACTTAAATATATTTTTGAATCCTCAGAATCACAAAGAAAAATGTAGAAAACAAATAAATTCTCTGTATTCATCACAGCAATAACAACTGCTAGGACAATAAGAATACTTAAATAATTATTTGTACTGCTAGTGATAGTGTGGTGCTGGCAGATTTCATTCTCTGTTTATACAGATACTATGAAATCTGATGTAGGGGTCATTTTGATAAAGCAATCTAAGCCAAACAGCATTTAGAAAGCAAGGACTCAAGTGAGTATGAGGTTAGAAATACAATAGGTGTATGCTGGGAGACCATACTAATGAATTGCATAGTACCTTACCTGGGATCAGCTCTGTCATATAAGAAAACATTGGTTTTAAAAATCTGAATGGCTTTTATCACTACAAAACAAGTGTTTTCTATATAAAATATGTTTTAAATTCTGCTGAGTGTTTACTTTACTGAGAAGCCCCCCTTTACTTGATGATGAAATAGCCCATTAGGACATCTTGCATTATAAATCCTTTCATGTGTTTACAGATGCAGTCAAAGAAAAAGGAATTGCCTGAGAATCCTCCTCCCCTCTCTAGGGAGAGAATAGGATTGAAGTTGGAAAAATCTGAGGAGCACCTGATCTTTTCAAGAAAAGAAGGGAAAAATCCTGATAAATTGCTTCCAGAAATGTGAGTGTAGTATCCTTAAAATGCATATCTTGAAAAGGCTGTAGAGAGATTACTTTTATGCCATTAAAGTCAATATTTTTATTATCAGGTGAATAGAAGGATATTTCTCCCTCCATGAGTACTCAGAATGAACACCAAGAATGAGTTATATATCTGAGTGTATCAAAATGTTCTTCCTGCCTTTGATTTCTGAGGATAGCAAGAGCACAAGGCATACTCTCAGACAGAAAACAGAATATTAAAAATAGTATTTCCCCTATTTCTTAACAATTGTAATGATAAAAAAGGCAAAAAGAAAAAGCTAACACCACTATTGGTATGCTATATCTATGGGGCAGTAACCATGACAACTCAGATAGCTTTTCTTTTAGATTATAAAGCAAATAGATGTATTTGTAAAATTATTCATAAAATGTACTCATACAATGTTGATATCATTCATGGTTTTTAAAATAAACCTTTGTCAGTGTCCCATATTTCCTCATATTTTACGCATTCATATTCTTCACAGTTGTCAGGACTTTTTAAATTTTATTTTTGTAATTTGATATTTTGCCAGGATGCAGCTCACTTGTTTTGATTTTCTTTCAGGTTTTTTATTGCATTGCTTTGTTTGTCTAATTTTTTTCCACTACTTTGTTGGGTTTTTTTTAATTCCTCATGTTCCTGTATTTTTCTGAAATGTTGATAGTTTTCATTTAAAACCAGCTTTAAGAGTTTATTGATTTATTGTATTTGCTTGTGTGAGTTGTTCTGCCAGCTCGATGGAGCATTTCAGAACAGAAGCTTCCTGATGAGTTAGGGTCCAAACTAATTTAACCTGAAGGTCTTGGCAGCATTTCTATTTCTTCACAGCAGTGCTGTACAATATAGTGTTAGAAAGTTAACATTTCTAAAGGTAGAATTTTTAATATCTCCCAAATCTGAAGAAAATTAAATAGAAAAACATGTGCCTTAAGATTCCACAAATTCTGCTTTGCCTTTGCAAGTGCTGGACTTTTTTATCACAGTGCTGTGTTAAAGGCCAAATACTGTTCAATTTATAAATACAGTCATTCCTAATATGCATTTACTTGCAGGGGTGAAACAAACATGCTTTGAATATAAAGCTTGAATTTTCTGAAACTAGTGCTGAACTGTCTGGGCACCAACTCTTTACATTAGCACAGTCATTCAAGAGAAACTAACTTACCGTGTTTCCAATGAGAAAAAGTGTCTGAAAACCTGCCTCTGTCCACGGTTACTCTAGGTAGCCAAGTGAGCCAGTCTGGCTTAAACAGGATGGTCAATATTGCCTATATCCAAATAAAATCTTAGTGATATTGCTCTAATGCTGCTCATGTTCATTGTTTTTGTTTATTTTTCTTCTTCCTTTGTAAATCCTCCCAAACTTTCAGCTATTTGTTTTCTTACTCTCTTTTATCTTTGTTTCTACCTTAGGTGGCCTTGTTCACCATTTTGTCTACATTTCAGGTTAATGATTTTGTGTTTCTACAAAGATAAAAATTACACAAGAGTCAAGTTGTTTAACTGGTGTGAAACATACTGAAAGATATTCTATCATAATGTGTTTCAAACTTGATAGTTGTTTTTTCAGTGGCTTTTTGTTTGAAAATCATGAGAAACATAAGAGCTATCATCTACTTTAGGAATCCTGGTGGAATGAAACATAGGGATTGAGAAGAAAGTATGCTATAAACAGAAATAATTTCTCTCTACATCTGATCAGGGAGCAAAAGTTAAAAAGTATCATTCCACTATACATTCAACTTGCAAATCTACACAGAGCTCAGCTGACATTACCATCTAACTCAATTTTCAGTCATTCAAACAAGCCATGATAGTTGCTTACATTAAACAAAAATTGCAAGTCACCTGCTAGAGATAGTAAAACCATTGCAGTAATGTCTTTATTAACTACTTACATGATTCCTCTGATGATAAGGTTAAGATTAATATCCCTTTTTAGGTTCTCCCTTGTAAATGGATGAAGAAATTTACTGCAACCTATTGCAAGATGTTTTTAATGATGACAGCAATAATAGAAATAGAGAGGTATCTTTCTGCACTTCATTCTAGGTGAGATGGAAGAATAAATGATTAGCTGAGATAACTTTAGTTTTAAGAGGGATAAAGTAGAGATCCTAACTATCTCAATCTCACTGTCCTTTCTGTCTCATATTCTGCTTCCTGTAAATCTGGATGACAATTTACTTGAAATGTTGCAGTATGAGTCAGCAGAACACACTCAATATCTCTGAATATTTCCTACCAGTATCATCACTGGATAAGAGAGGTTTCTTTCTGGGCAAACACTGTAAACCTGTTTTCATTTTTATGGAAATCTTCATTGTGGTAGGATGGTACACAAACCACTTGAAAGAGATGTACACATTAAAAATAGCTATTATTCAATGTAGGCAATAGGAAATAATTTACTTTGACTGTAGGAGAAAAAAAATCCAGCTATTCATGTTTTACATAGTATTCCTATAAACTCCTTTCAATATGAAGCAGACAGAAGTAGTTAATCACTAAGATTTCTTAGAAGCAATTAGACGTAAGCTTGTGGAGAGTGAAAGCTATCATTTTTACTTAATTTACACAGCACAAAAGAAAAAAAGAAAAAGATCTAAACCTAAGGAAGTTTACTTAGTGCAGGTACTTGACTGCAGGTGAGGGTATATGACAAATATGTTTGCACTGTATGCTATCATAGCCCTTGCAGCTTTAGATCACCCTCATAACAGTAACATAATTCTTGTTTTTCCTATCACAAGCGTGTATTACTTCTTTTACTCTTGTATGTAAGTGTCATTGAAATCTATTTGCTCAAATGATCATTAGTTTAGGCCTCTGTTAATTCTTCAGGACTACTACTTTATTACTTAAAAATAAAAATGACAATATTTAAACCAATGAAAATTATTTTGTTTTGGATAGTCAAACTGTAGCAGGTAAGTTTTTTATCCTGTGCAGTTTCTCGCAGCACAAGCATGGAAGGGAATAAAATCGCCAACTGCTAAAATATCTCAAAAGCAAACAAATACATTCCTATACTTATCTTTCAGCTCCTGAGTCCACTTTACCGGGAAAAGCGGTGAAAAAAAATTAAGAGGAGAAAGATAATTTTTTTTTTTTTCAGGTGAGATTTAAAATGAATTGGAAGGTCACTCAGGTGGCGATTCACTGAAAAGTTGCTGTAGGTAGAAGAGATGGAAGAAGAAAAGCTGTGTTACCAAAAGGTAACAGAGGACATCAAATGATTTCTGCAAGAGTGAAGAGAATGGAAGAAGAATAATGAAGTGCATGTAGGAGTGGTATAAATTTAAATCTTAAATTAGTCACCTAAAAGTAGCCTAGGCTAATTTGTCTAGAGTCATTCTACAAACAATGGATAGAAGTACTTCAGAGAGTAATTTGTTCCATTTGTCTTTGACACCTCAATAGGAGGGATAAATAGAAAGGGATAAATTCCTTTTGAAAGTGCCTACTTTTCTCTGTTGCAGACAGAGGGAGCCTAGAGAAACAAAATAGGTCTTACTAGAGTTTGAGCTATATTCATGAGGTTTTAAATTTAGCTTAACATGAATGCTAAAACACATAAGAATTCTTTTTTTATAGCATTCTTCGAAGGTGTGAGAATGCTGACAGTATATATTCAATAAATGTGTTCTTATTGATTCCAATATAAAGTTGAAAATAGCAAATGTAAGCTAATTGACTGAGAAAGGAGACAGGATTCTATTTGGAAGCTGCTGCTGTTATTATAGCTTACAAGATTTAAAGCTGTTCTTGATGTATGTTGTCTAACAGAATGAATATAAAAAAGAATTGTTCTTTTATGGTTTATGAGTTTGAATTCTGGAATATGATCCTAGGTCTGCTGAAGTCACTGGAAAAAAAACATCTCTTCCTCAAAGAATGAGCTGTATGCATGACTACATGTTCTGCAGTGATAAAAATCACTAAGTCTTAATCCTAAATTAATTTGTAAATGAACTAGTGTTATTACCTCTGCTGGAAGAGCAGCAGTCAAACTGCTTACTGATCTCCAAGTGCTTTTTCAATAAGACAAAATTAAATATGGCTTTTTCACAACTGAAAATATACCTTCTACATCATGAACAGCTGGGGAAGTTATGGGATTTTTGTGGTTTGATTTCTTTTTCCCCTTAAAATATTGTTGTTATCAAAAAATCTTAATTCAGCATTGTCTGTCATTGCTTAACCAACATAATGGTAGTATTAAATGTGTATAGGCAGGACTAGAACTTTTTGCAATATAGAAATAGTTCCTTAACTATTAACAGGCAATGTGAAAAGCTTGGATGGAAAAACAGGTCTTTCTCCCAAGAGGAATTAAAGTTATGATCACTAATATCAGCTATAGATTGACTCCAGTATTACAATTACTATATCATAGAAATACATTATGCATAATTTGCTGTTAACTTTCAGGGGTTTCGTACTCCCATTGTCGCAGAAAATAGTTTTGAAAAAACTTCTGGTATAATGATAGTTAAATATCTGTGAAATTTTTTTCTACAGCAAGTTACACATACAATCCAGCTTTTCCTCTATTCTTACCTGTCCTGGGTTCAGCTACAGCAGTCATTTTTTTTCTTCTTCTTAGTAGCTGGTGCAGTGCTGTGGTTTTGACTTTCAGTCTGGGAACAACGCTGATAACACCGATGTTTTTAGTTGTGGCTAAATAATGATTACTCTGATCAAGGACTTTCTCAGTCTCATGCTTTGCCAGAGAGGAGGGGAAGCCAGGAGGAAGCAGAGACAAGACACCTGACCCAAACTGGCCAAAGGGGTATTCCATGCCACAGCACGTCATGCCCAGTATATAAACTGGGGGGAGTTACCCGGAAGGCCCAGATCGCTGCTTGGGTTGGGCTGGGTACCGGTCGGCGGGTGGTGAGCGGTTGTATCCTCTCCCCTTGTTACTTCCCTTATCATTATTATTGGTAGCAGTAGTGGTTTGTATTATACCTTAGTTACTGGAGTGCTGTTATCTCAACCCGTGGGAGTTACATTCGTGTGATTCTCCTCCCCATCCCTCCAGGCGCAGGGGGAGGAAGAAGCGGGGGAGTGAGCGAGCAGCTGTGTGCTTCCGAGTTGCTGGCTGAGCTTAAACCACGACATTAGCTTATAATTGTTAGTCTATATTATTAGACAACATTTTCCGTAACATTATTGCAAGTCAACAATCATGTTAGATGAATATCTTTTTCAAACTAACAATAAGTCAGAAAAACTGGAATATATTTCCTTTCCCTTTAGTATTCAAAAACATTTAACAGTCGTAAGACTAATCTACTTTAAGGTGAATTTGTAGCTAACACATTTAATAACATTTCTCACAGATTTCTCAAGTGGCATTTCATTTCTATGGAATTTATTCACGTCTGTGGTAAACTTTTTTTAAAGACACTAAAATAAATACCAAATATTTTGCTGTCTGAGAGTTTGTGAATGGTATGAAGAGAAGGCTTATAGCTGAATGACAGCCATGCTCAAATAGTTATCAAAACAAACCAGTGGCAATTTCCTAAGCAATGCAGTTCAGCTTTCTATAATCATTATTATTATTATCGTTATGCATTTAAATATAATTATCCAAAGTCGTCTACTAAAGGAAGTGGTAACAAACAGCTGACATGAACTGTTCCATGCAACTGGGAAGGCTGCTAATTTGGGTTAACAGTCACTTACAGAACTCACAGGAATGACTCAAGCGAAATAAATTATTCTGTATGAACTGACAGAAATATGAGAGATTAAGACATCTTTCTAGTCACAAAAAGACCATGCTTAAGATGTTACCTGAATCCTGCAGCAGTGTCATGAGCCATCAAGAAATCTATAGCAGAACAACTGTTCATGTTTGGAATGAGGTGTTTCATGTCACTTTTTCATGTCAACTTATGGGACAAAATCAGAAACTACATACTCAGAAAAAAGGGAACAGGCTATCAATAAGGCATCACTGGAAATAAAATTATAGCTATTTTAATGTATACAGAAGGCAAAAGATGAACACATATTAGAGCATGTGTAACCAAGCAGCTAACTGTGAAGCAGTTACGTAACTATACTTTTCGAACAATGGAAACACAAAAGCACTAAACGTGGTGGGGAGGGACTCTTCATTAGGGACTCTAGTGGTAGGACAAGGGGTAATGCCTTCAAACTTAAACAGCGGAACTTCAGGTTAGGTATAAGGAAAAAGTTCTTCACAGTGAGGGTGGTGAGGCACTGGAATAGGTTGCCCAAGGAAGCTGTGATTGCTCCAGCCCTTGAGGTGTTCAAGGCCAGGTTGGACAGAGCCTTGGGCGACATAGTTTAGTGTGTGGTGTCCCTGCTCATGGCAGGGGGGTTGGAACTAGATGATCTTAAGGCCCTTTCCAACCCTAACTATTCTATCATTCTATGATTCTATGTAGAGATAAAGTTCATTAAAACCTGAGCATAGCATGGGATTGGCCCATTAAATTATGGACAGTGAAAATAAGCAGCTACATACAGGATTCATTGAGAAATCCTAGGCATAAACAGTACAATACACTCTACTTATTGTAGCTGTTTCTACACAAAATTATTTACATAATTTTTTGATTCTTTTTTTCAGAGGATCAAAAGAAGACATTTATAAAGAGAATATATGTCCTGGGTCTATTTTCTAACTGTTCAGTGTTGTTTTTTTTTTTCCTTGCTGCCTTCTCCATCAATATTAAAGATACATACTTTTATTAAAGACACATAATGTCTATTTCATTATTAATGTATCTTTTATTATTAAAGATACATAGATATAATATCTTTTGCTATTCTTTGTCAGAAGAATTAAAGTTTCAGTTCCACCCCTGTGGCATGTTTTCATGAATTGACATTTTTTCAGTATTATTGCTGAGCTGTTGTTGCCCAGTCTCGCAATAAACATTCTGAAGACTTACAGACTTTTACTTAAAACTCTTTACATTAGTAATTACAGGATAAAAAGATTAAACATTACAAGAAGCTGTTGTAGTTCCTTTTCACTGGGATGCTTGAAGTTATCAATCAAATTTACCTCTTCTCCTTAGTTATTGAGTCCGATGGATAGGCTGTCCAGCCAATTATTGGTAGAATTCCTTAATAAATTTTTTAGTATTCATCAAAATGAGGGCAAACTGTTTCCTGCAATCCAACAGAAAATGAAGTAGAGCAAATAGAATGAATTTCTTTAAGAGATCAATAGAAAGAAAAATCTGAACACTGCATTTAACTACGCAATGATCATTAAACTCTGAGATCACAGAGTCATAAACCTATTCTATCTGAAGTAAATTGAAATCAAACTGAGTTTGAACCTAATTTAGAACAAGTGCTAGGATGAACAGGTATGAAATCAAGTTGCTGTCCAACTATATAATCTGTTTTAATTACCACTAAGTAACAAGAAAATAAGAAGACCTAAAATGTTAAAGGTCAGGTATAAACAATTCCCTGGCATTTTTAATAGAACTCAAACCACTTTTGTGTTTTGTTTTGTGGAAGGAGAAAATAATGGAATGACAATGGGATTGAGTGTGCCCTCAGCAAGTTTGCCGACGACACCAAGCTGTGTGGCTAGGTTGATACGCTGCAGGGAAGAGATGCCATCCAGAGGGACCTTGACACGCTTATGGGGTGGGCTGATGCCAACCTCATGAAGTTTAACCAAGACAAGTGCAAGGTCTTACACCTGGGTTGGCACAACCCCAGGCACAGCTACAGGCTGGGTGTAGAAGAGATTCAAAGTAGCACTGCGGAGAAGGACTTTGGGGTGGTGGCTGATGAGAAAATCGACATGAGCGGGCAGTGTGCGCTTGCAGCCTGGAAAGCCAACCATATCCTGGGCTGTATCAAAAGAAGCATGACCAGCAGGTCAAAGGAGGTGATCCTGTCCCTCTACTCTGCTCCTGTGAGACATCACTTGGAGTATTGTGTACAGTTCTGGTGTTGTCAACATAAAAAGGACATGGAGCTGTTGGAGCAAGTCCAGAGGAGGGCCACGAGGATGATAAGAGGGCTGGAGCACCACCCGTAAGAAGACAGGCTGAGAAAGTTGGGTTTGTTCAGCCTGGAGAAGAGAAGTGTGTGTGGAGACCTCATAGCAGCCTTCCAGTATCTGAAGGGGGCCTACAAGGATGCTGGGGAGGGACTCTTCCTTAGGGACTCTAGTGGTAGGACAAGGGGTAATGGGGTTAAACTTAAACAGGGGAGCTTTAGGTTAGATATAAGGAAGAAGTTCTTCACTGTGAAGGTGATGAGGCCCTGGAATGGGTTGCCCAAGGGAGTTGTGAATGCTCCAACCCTGTCGGTGTTCAAGGCCCGGTTGGACAGAGCCTTGGGCAACATAGTTTAGTGTGTGGTGTCGCTGCTCATGGCAGGGGGGGTGGAACTAGATGATCTTAAGGTCCTTTCCAACCCTAACTATTCTATGATTCTATGATTCTATAATATATCCATAAAAGCAACTGTGGTAGTGTGAATTCAGTTACCACTCTATCAGTACTGTTGCAATACACTAATCATCGAGACGGTTTTATCATGTTTCTAAATAATTTATATGTTCACATAAGTATTAGGTAACTTCTTATATTATGAATATATGATGTAGCAAAGCACTTTTTCCTTACCAGTTTACTTGTACTATTTATTTATCACACAGAATTTAAAAAAACCCTTTAATATAGTGTTATACAGTCTGACACAGAAAGTTCACTGTTAATACTTATGTATGACAAGATTTTGTCATGATATCACACAATTTGAGCAGTTCCTACTAGAAATAATTTGCATGAGTATGTTCATTTTCACATGGAGTTACAGGTCCACTGTATGTGAAGGAGATTATGGAGCAGAGTTCTCAACTGTAACAATTCCTGTATCTGTCTGGAACCTAAGATTAAACTAAAAAAGTAGAAAATAATTACAGTATTTTTTTTTTATTTATGCTTCTCTGAGCACAACCACACTTCAATCTTTGCATCCTGAGGCAGAGGAGGAATCAGAAGGAAGGGTGTTATTAAAAAAAGGAAAACAATATAAAGATTTTTAGGAGTTGGGAAAATCTGAAGTCAGCTTCCACTTGCCTTATACACATAATCAGTATGTGAATGTAGAAAACAACTTTATAGATGTGAAAATATAATATGAACTTCTTCATTTTCTTTTTAAAAAAAAAGAGAAAGAATATTTCAAATTATTTAAAATTTTACAAATTATTAAATATTTTTCATGTGTATGCATGGTGTATGAATTTGGATGGAAACCAAACTTCTGTACAGGTTTACAGCATAACCAGAAGGACCTGAACATAGAAGAGGAAATGGCAAAACTATGACATGCAGCACCATTTCTCAGCAAAATGAATAATTAGTAAAGTGAAAGATAGAAATAAGAAATGTTAAATGTTGTCTTAAGTTCCTTGAAATGATGGAGAAAGCTCAAAGCGAATTTATACACATTTGGAGGATCCAATCGCTGTACTTCTCTATAAAGTTTATGCATTGCATCATTCTTCTTGAGAAGAAAACCTGTTCAAGTCCTTTGCATCTGGTGTTTTGTTTGTTATGAGGGTCAAAATAATTTGAGATATTGAGAAATATTGAGGGTTTGACTGTTTGATTATATTTGTTTCCCCATTGACTTTTTTACATTTTTTTGCTGTATGGGTAAAAACATTTTAAACAAGTATGTTTATATTAAAAGGTACTGCTTAGTTTGCTTTAATACTGCAGAAATAAAGTATCTGTTAGTGCTGAGATATTTTGTTTTGAGAAAAAGAAATTACTATTAATTGGTACTACTTCAATAATTGGAGAGAAAACCACAAAAATTAAAGATTCTTTTCCCATAAAGTAAGTCATGCTGTAACTGTATGTTATTTTGAAGAGTGTGATTTCTTTTAGCTGATAATTTCTATGAAAAAAACTGTCTGTGGGTATCTCACCTGAGAGTTCACTCTACACTTCATTGTGTAAGGTTTGCAGAAATACTGCAACAATCTTAATTTTTTAACTTTTCATTAACTTGTTGCAAAAGATATGGTAACTTAGGTATATCTGTCTTTTCAGAATTTTCCTCCTATAAAAAGATATGAGAAAGAGAGGGCGCTATCCGCTTCCTTTTATTACCCAAATAGCTAATAATTTGGTACACTTGTAAGCGAACAGCTATTTTTTTAGAGAAGGAATACAACGCAAAATATGAGCATTATAATGAACTGTGATTTGTTAAAGCACATCTATGTTTCAAATCAGATGTATGCAATGTATTTCTTGTTTCTGCAAAGAAAGTGTATGTATACATATATTTATGTTAAATCTACCAGCCTGTTTGACTTGGCAGTAGTTACTATCAGTGCATCTTATATTATTTATCCTACCATTACTAACTGAGTTCCACAACAGACAGAGAGGCAATCCCACACAAATGGCATTTTTACTGGGCAGAGCTAGATGGCTTTTCAACAGGTGTCTTAGGTGTATTGAAAGAGACAATTTTAGAAGTTATATAAAATATCTTTTTCTCTGCAAGTATTATGCATGAATTACTGTCCCACCCCAAAGAAATAAAAGGTAGTATACATGAAGGAAAGTAGTGAGAAAAAATGATTTTCAGGGAAAGGTGAAAGATGTTCTTCTTAAATATAATATTAAGAGTCCTGTATGGCTCTGAAGATACAATAATGTGTACCACGAGGTAATGCTTTCTTACCTTGCTTTTAGTGGGGATATTACACAATAGCTCATTAAAAGAAAATAAACTAGGACAGATCATTACTTAATTCAATTTCTATTAAATGTAAAGATAATTTTATTTTATAAATAATGCCATCAGTAGTAAGAGATAAGCTGAAAAACTAAGTGAACAAAAGGAAAAATTGTCTAAAAAGCTCAAAAAATTCACTGGATGTCTTCAGCTCACAGCAAATGCCTGAAACAAAGTTTTCTGGTTTTGTATGATGATAGCAGTTAAACCCTTAATGTCTCAGTCACGAAGTTTATATTTGATTCTTACCGTGTATAGCTGTACAATTTCACAGTGAGCTTCAGGAAATATTCTACGATGTAATTGGAGTTTAATGAAACACAGGCAATTTTACATTATGGTGTCAGCTATTGAAGGCTTTGCCAACTCTTACAACGGTTTCACCACAAGAGATGCTAGGAGGGAGTAACCATTATGCTCAAGCACCTGAGAGATCCCTCTTTCAGGCTCATCTGGCCAAGGTCAGAAAAAAAGTGTTCTAATAGGTCTCTCTTCATCTTTATATGCAGGTGTAGCACAGCACACTTAAACATTTCTTACATCTTTGCATTTATTCACAACAAAAAAAAATCCACGTGGGCTTGAATTTTTAAAACACAAAGGTTGAACTCCACATGAAGTAATCAATACACTTACATCTCAGAACATATGGCTAATTAATGTCTGCATTTGATATGTGGAAGCTTATGTCCATCCTAAAAAGTGTTTCTTAAGGTAACTTCTCCTTTTTAAAAAATTTTAATTGCAAATAATTTTAAATTATTCTCTGGAAATACCAGAGAAAGCTTCAGGAAGTGTGAGGAAGATTTAATAAGGGACATTATATTTTGCTGTCTGTATCCTTCCCAATTGCTGGTTAAGACTGAAGTAATACATACACTACAGACTTTTTTTTCTTTTTAACCTGCTACTGAACAATTTATAAGCAGTCTTCCTTTCTTCTTTCCGCTTGTTTCCTCCACACCTATGCACACTGCCTTGGTAAGCAGCATGCAAGACATAAAGGACATGGCAGGCAGCATAAATTCCAAGTTCTGTGAATATTTTCTTCATCCCCACTAATAGTACATGCCTTGCCTGTCCTTTAACTTGGTGTCATGGACTTAGTAGCATACATATATTCATCCTCCAGTGCCTGTACTCCCTGTGGGCCTGAGAACACAGGCTGAGAGAGTCCCTGGTCTGGAAAATCCAAATACTGAAATACTGGAGGAGTGACAGAGGTCAGTGAGCACAGAGCTAAAATACAATATAATTAAACTGTCCTTATGTGATCACACTGATATGATAGTCAGTAACAGTGACTGCAAATACACTTGATGTGCTTATTTCTTCAGTGGTGCTACCAAGACCCACATTCTTAAATTTTAAGGAAAATAGCTCCTAAAATGCCTAGAAGCACTCCAGATAGTTAGGGACCCCAAAAACCCATGCCAACTAAGATTTCCAAAGCCTAGACTATCATAGAGTGCTTAAAACCTCATGTACCTGGGGACTTTAAAATCTTACTGAAAGCATCACAGGGATTTCCCTACTTAGAAATTTTTGAAAATATTTAAATCACTTCCAAGGAATCATCTGAAAATTCCTAATATGATAGTTACTTGAGCTTGGATAGATGCAGTCACGAATCTTCAGCACATTTTCCATTACTGTTCAGGAGGCGGATGACAAGGATATGAATTATGCAGAGTTGTGACAGAAACAGAGACCAGTGCCATTCCAGGACATTATGCAAAATGTTTTTGAAGACAGAACCAAGGGCCTGTGCCAGTCAAAGGAAAACATAAATGCATATGTCAGAGTAAGGCAAAAACCTCAGAGGATAAATCTAGAACAAGAAGAGCCATCAATGTTTCCTTTTGTGACACGGTAAGACTGCAAAAGTAAGATAAAAATAAGACAATAATTTTCGCTATCCAATTCAGATTTAACATGAATTTATTTCAAAATCTAATTTTCACTTTGAAATAACTCTTTGTTTTTAAAAATCATATGATAGGTTTATGGAATATGTAGCTGAAGAAAACCTCTGGCAGTAAGCTATTTAGCAAGCATGAGCTGCCCAGAAATCTTGCAAATGGTATGCAGAGCAGTAGACCTGCATAGCCAGCTGGCATCACCAGTGCACCTTTTATATGAAATTGCATTTCCCGCAAAATCTTTTTGGTGATTCATGCATTCTCCTTTTAAATGCATATTTTGGGAAAGGAACCATGTGATTAGCAGGAATAGAAATCCCTTTAAATCCTTAGAAACACAAAACAGAAGGGCCAGAAGGTTGCATGTTTCACTGCCTCACACCTGGCTATTGGAGGAATCAAACAGATAACAGCTAAAAGTTAAATAAATAAAAATAATATAACTGGGACTTGTTAATTGAAAAGACCAAACCCTCAGAAACATAAAAGTTAAAATACCTAATTTTCCTATAGCATCTTCTGTTTCTCTCCAACTATGCCATTGTTTTTGTATTTTGTAAATTAAAGTATTCAGACTTTATTATGTGTACCTAGTATTGGATACTGATTATTTTAAAAAATAAGTTTAATGCATAAACTATTTGTCTGCTCATGCCAAACACCCTTGGCCCCCTCAACTTGGACTCTACTCCAAGAGCTCCAAAAATCTACTTTTTAGATATGGAGCTTGTGAAGTTGGAAGCAGTCTTCAAGGCATCTACTCATGTAACTCTGATCCTCATCACTTGTACAACTCTCAGGTAAAACTATCTGATCATCAGAGAATGGCACCTTGAAACAAAAAATCCTTTAGAACAATATGCAACTGCAGAGTGGAGCTTAAACCCAAGGCAACATGAAGAGGTGACACAAATGCTGGTGCAATTTGCGCTTAATTATTATTCAGGAATTATTTGAGTTCTGGGATGAAAAGTGAAATGCTGGGCTAAGTATTGTTTACTTTTCTATAATGGGTAATAGAATCAGATTAAAACAAGCTTCAGATGTTGCCTGCAACAAGTTAATTTGAGGAAATTATCCTAACAGTAAGTTCTCCTCTAGCATATAAGTATTTCAGCATTCTTCATAACAGAAAAAATATTTCCATCATTGCCACAGGCTTTCCTGTAGGCGTTCATTTCCTCCATTTGTTCCACAGGGATATAGATATTTCTCTTTTGTAAAGCATTTCAGTATATTTGATTTGAGTTTATAATTAGAATTATTCTTACTCCCTTAGCACCTCTTTTGGATGCTAATCTATTTTTATTCCAAACATGTAATTTTGTCATTCCACTTATACAAATTATTTCAGGAGTTCTTCCACTTTTATGAGCATGAGACAAAGGATACAAAAGAGCCAGTGGTAGCCAAAGGTCACTAGAGTGGGCACAGCTAGCATGCTGCAGAAGGGTGTAGCCCTTAGCAAGTGGATATAAGCCAACAGAGGCCATCTGCCTTCAGAGCTAGGACTGCTCCCTGACCTTCCTTCTTTAACAGTACAGACATGACAATGCATAGCTCTAACTGCTATGCTAGATCACTACCCACACAATGCTGAGGCATACCCGGTATTGATATCTATAATCATAACTGCTTTGGGGATTTTTTTATTATCTGTTCTATGAAAAAAAAAAAAGCTTTTGGATAATCTGAAAAAAGTCCATCTGGTACTTTTTTACTTTCTTATTTGTTTTGCTTGAAAAATGGAAAAGTTACAGAAACATACTAGGTAAAAATTATATATTTAATTAGACACTAAAATCTTTTTTTTTTTTTTTGTCTATTTCACTTGGTCACTTAAAAAATTTAAAAAAAAGAAATGGCTTACAGGCAAATCAGAAGGCTTTTTATATGTTTTCAAAAAGTGGAGCTCAGGCCTCCAACCCATTTTGATCTAAGTTTTGAAAATGAAAGTGTCTTTTACCTACAATGAATACTATGTTGTTATGGTTGCTCGATTTCTGTTAAAACAATTTTGAATGAAATTATCCAAACTCTGATTTCACAAGTTCATCAACAACACACACTCCTCTCCAATTTCCTATAATAAACTATTCCCTGAAAAAAAGTTGCTCAGCTCTTATCACACAGTGCTGGAGTGTAAATCAGGCGGTACAGATTGACAGCCAGGTGAACATGAGACAGCTTGTACCCAGGCAGTCAAGTATCAGAACTAGTGTGGTCAGCAGGGTCAGAGCAGTGATCACCCCCCTGTACTCAGCATTGGTGAGGCTGCACCTTGAATCCTGTGTTTAGTTCTGAGCCCCTCGCTGCAACAGAGACATTGAGGTGCTGGAATGGGTCCAGGAAAACGCAGTAAGGCTGGTGAAGGATCTGGAGAACAAGTCTTATGAGGAGCAGCTGAGGGAACTGGGGATGTTTAGTGTGGAGAAGAGAAGGCTCAGAGAGACCTTATCACTCTACAAATGCCTGAAAGGAAGATGAAGAGAGTAGGTGGCTGGTCTCTTCTCCCAAGTAACAAGTAATAGTACAAGACGTAAAACTGCAGCTTTTGCCTTCCAATTTATTTCCCAGTTTATACTAGTGCTTTTTCTGAAAACTAGACATGTTTAATCTGCTGGAAACATAGAAATGTAGTCCAAGAATTTGACCCATTGTTTTAATTTCTCAGGAATGCATATTTCATATTAAAACTGCATCTCACTCAACTCTCTCCATCTAAACATCAGAAATAAAGCTTAATTGAGATATCAGTGTCCCCTTTAGAGTCAGGGGAACCATACAGTGGTTGTAATCAGACAGTAATGGCACAGATCGTGATGGCAAATGCTAATCCTCATAGCCAGATGTTGCATGCCCTGGGTATGGCGTGAGAACACAGGACTGTTTGAAAGCCATGACTGTAAAAAGGGCAGGAATTAAACCATACCTGTAGTGAACTGCCTTCTGACAATACCTGGGGTTTTCCTCAGAGGCCTAGTAGATTTGATTCAGTAAAGACTGACAATGATTAAAGGTATAAGTAGTGTCTAGATTCTAGATACCAGAATCAAAACAAAGTTTGGTTTGAGATATAGCAGCACACATGTACAAGCACCTCTCCCTTTAGCAACTCTAGAAACACTTCAGGAGATTATCTCAGATTACATGAGTGTTTAAGGTGATCAAAGTGCCATGGAATAAACCTCACTGCAAATGATAACAATTTAGTAAAAATGTAGATGGTTTCACATGTTGTGCCAGTATTACTATGGGAGTTGGGGAGAAAAAAAAAAAAAGAGGATGGAATGTTCTATTGGCTGTAGCTGTAAAGTACACAAACCAAATTTAAAATTTTCTTGTATTTAACTTTATTTTTAAGTATAACGACATAGGTTAGAATCAAAATACAATTTCCTGTCAATAAGGATATACCATCTGTGAAGTATCAATATAAGGGTAATTCATATTATAGCAGTGTAGAACTCTGTTCACTGCTTTTGTTGTTGAATAATTGTCGTATCTAAAATGTCACCTTGCCCATATTGTTACTGGTTTCTGTACTTTGTCTATACTGAGGTTGTTAGTTCAGTGCAGGAGAGTAAACAATATTACATGCTTCTCCTGTAGATATCATATATAACCTACTTCTCTGGAGACTGCCCCGGTTCAAAATCCAATTGAGCTCTCCTGCTTGTTCTGTGATTTCCGTACAGCTATTTCATTAAAATACACATTTAGATATACAACGGGGGTCCTATCTCATAAAGACAATATAAGCCAGAATTCTTATTCTGGAAAATTATCAGCAGATTATTGTCTTCACCTAGCCATATGCTGAGAGTCAAAACTGATAAACTCTATGAACATCCAAACTTTATTTTTCATCTTTTCAGTGGAAGGTTTGGAGATGATTCACAGTTTCAACTAAAAGAATTTATTATATGTCTTTAAAGTCCTTATATTTTCTGACAGTATAGAAATAGTATTTCAATGAAAAGAATTCTTTCATATTGTCTACTGCAGTCCTTTCATTTTATACATATGTCGTTTTGTTTTGTAATGCTTAGCATGGAATCTATAGGCTTTACCTTACTTGAATTTATAAATACTGAACAATACATTACATATATTCATTTTTTCCACACTTCTGGTATTGGCAGGATGATTAGTATTTTATTAAATAAAGCAGTAAAAAAATAATTTACTTTCTGTTGTTTTTCTGGCTATAGTAAAACTAGGCTGCTGATTGGTAGAAGAATGAGACTAGGCAAAACATTTAGCAGTCCGTTAACTTTAAATTATTAATAAGCATTCATTGAAGACACTTTTCTCCATTCAGAATTGGAATGGTGAGCTCCTGTAAGATTAAAAGTATATGATAGGAATCATTTGGACTTCGTAGATTTTGAAGATAATGCCATTTTAGCAATGCTCTGCTTTTCTATCATGAGAACCTTTGCTTATTTAAAAAGAGATTTTGTAATTTTGATGTGCTGTTCCTCATGGACTCATGCATTTGGTTTTCCTGTAGAACACAATGTGATGCATATCTAAGTCAACCTTATTTTACATTCTTCCAACTGCTTTGTTCCTCTGGGCTCAGGGGGAGGTTTGCTGCGGGTAGTCTTTAGTAACATGCATGAGCAGTCTTATGCTATATAATTTAAGTCGCCATCTGTTTAAAAAAAACTTTCATGCATGTGTTTTCTTTTTTATAAAAATAATTCACTGAATAATGCACTGAATTTAAAAGAAAAAAAAAACCCAGACAATATTGGAATTACAGATGTGCTGAGATTCATTTAATTATTTAGCAGATTTGGACATTCTTCTATTTATTTTTTTCATGAATAAGGTATGAGTCTTAATCATAGAATCATAGAATCACAGAATGATTTGAGTTGGAAGGCAGCTTTAAAGACCATCTAGTCTAACCACCCCGCCATGGGCACAGACATGTTTCACTAGATAAGGTTGCTCAAAACCCCACCACACCTGGCCTTGAGCATTTCCAATGATGTGGCATCTACAGCATCTCTGGGCAACCAGTTCCAGTGTCTCATCACCCTCATAATATAAAAAAATCATCTTTCTTATGTCCACCTAAACCTACCCTCTTTTAATTTAAAACTGTTGCCTATTGTCCTACCTGCTACTACAGGTCCTGGTAAAAAGTCTTTCTCCATCTTTCTTATAAGCTCCCTTTATATATGAAAAGGACTCAATAAGGCCTCCCAGGAGCTTTCTCTTCTCAATTAAAAAAATTAAAATCATGTCTGAATGTATTTTTCACTATTTGATTAGAAAAACTGGCAATGAAGGATAGACAGACTGACAATTTCCTGAAACCTGAGTAGTTCTGGACACTAAGTAGTACAGGAGGCCTGTGGTGGGTTGACCATGATGGGCTGCCAGGTGCCCACCAAACTGCTCTTTCTCTGCCCTCCATCAACAAATAGAATAAGGACAATAAGGAGATAAGGACAGGGAGATCACTTACCAATTACATTTAGGACTGTTTAGGACTTCAGGTTTAATCTAAATATGGTTTGGCTGGCACTTCTTCACTTCAGTAAAGAGAAGATGAAGAGAAAGGTTTTTGACTTGCAGTGAATATAGGATTTCTATTAGATGTTTAAAAACACTAAGCTTGTAATTTAATTTAATTATTTAATAATATATTAAAACCAGGGAACACTAAAGAAAACATGTTGTTAATAAAAGCAGAATAAAAATCAGTTTACAGCTATTGCATAGGGTAAGAATGCTTACTATCCTTGGATAGATAGGTTTTTAGCAAAAGTAGGATCAACTAAGAAGGCAAATGGTCTTACACAAGGCTGTCATTTAGAATAAAAACTTTGATCTTTGTGTAACTTCAGATACGCTTTAGACTCCAGTCCTTACAGCTGTTTAGGAATCTATCCTTTATTTCAGCTGTAACTCTTTTTCTGCAGCAGCTCCAAACTGTATAGGTTGTACTATGCAAACTTTGTACTAGACTGGGAAGTGCAGTGACATGTATTAATAAATTATAAATAAAAATATTCAGAAAGTTATTAAAATGATGACTCTTGGTTATGTATCCTATGTCTTCAGTTCTGAGATCAGGGTAAAATGGCAGTAGCAGAAACAGATATAAGAAGTGATACTCCTCCTGTGGTTAAATGATAATTTTTGCACCCACTATTTTTGATTTACATCCGTTATAGCTCTGATCTAATTTCTCTCATGAGTATATATATCAATGATCCATAGGCATGTTCCTCCTGAGTCATTTTCCTTAAATGTCTGTGCTGGTGGTAACATAGGCCATCTCCATGGAAACAAATACGATACTACAAACAGTAAGTTGCGACATCACTAGGTGAATCAACCAGGAAGAGGAATGTCTGCAAATAGAAAACAAACTTCCATACAACAATTTTGTAAATTATAGTGCAAAATGAATAATATTGTCTGTGTAGTAGACCTATATAGTAGTGTTCAAGGGCTTTTTTTCTGTCAAGAAAGTTAATTTTTTTTAAAGTTTTCTGGAATACGATGACAGCTCTTTAAATGAAATCACTGTCAATCTACTTTAGCTGACAGTAAAAGCATATTTAAATAGCTTTATAGCTACAGTACCATATGTTGCAGTTAGCACAAAAATGCAAATTTTTCAATAGAAAAAAAATCTGGTTTAGGATGAACAGAAATAGTGACTTAATTCCTGATATCACTGTTTTTATTGATTTAACTTCTGACACAGTTAGATTATATGAACCCTATAAATACATTCTCTTCTCAACCTGCATTTTCTGATGGAAATCTGCTGAAAGGAATAAATATTTCAGTTCCTTTTATTTGTATCTTTGCCATAAAACTTTCCTTTTTTGTTGTTCATGCTCTTTCATCCCTCAACTTAAAAAAAAAAAAAAATACATCACTGGGAATAAATTATTTTTTCATATTCTTCTGGACATCAGCAGGCTCTTCAATGGACATTACATGAACACTCTTACTCTTCACCTAATTAATAGAGCTTTCTTCAGGAACTAGCATTTTAGAATTAGACATTAGAATTTAGCTTTGTAGAATCGGACTTGTAGAAAATGCTCAGCGCATTAACAATCATGTCATACATTTATTACTGACTTGCACACAGTAAAACTTTTATCTATTCGTACTTGATATATGAAATGCCTATCAGTCCCATTTGAAAGAGTACCTTCTATTTGCAGTACCAAAGAATGTAATTTTTTTTTATATTTAGTTATTTACCCAAAGCATGGTCTAATCACGGTTTGGCAATAGAACTGATTAAACCTATTTGAAGTGCTACTCCATATAGTCAGTGTTGGGTTAACAGTTGGACTTAATGATCTTAAAGGTCTTTCCCAACCTAAATGTTTCTATGATTCTATTCTATGAAATGCATGGAAGTTGCAGGTGACATTAAATACATTCAAACACATGGTGAACGTTGTATTGGGAGCTCTGCAGAAGACACAGTATTCAAGGAATTAGTGATCTTGAACAGGTCATTGGGCCTTATACTCAGAGCATGAAAATCCCATAGTAGTGGCATAATCTGTAATTTGCAAAATCTTTGGGAAAAGTAAACAGTATGTGGATGAAACGGTGGGATGTGATGACCCTGAATGAGGGACCATTGCACACTGACAGGTCTGTGGTCTACGTAACAGTCCAAGCCTGTGCTGCAGCCTTGCCTGAAAGCTGTGCTGTGTGGCACAAATCATGTGGTCACAGAACAAGCTCAGCCAGCTCACTGTAACAAGGGAGCCTGCACTCGATACTGGAGATTACACATCCTACATGGCCTTTGTCTCAAAGTGTGGGAAGAAGCTCTCGAGAGGATCCTTTATGAAGAGCGTTGTTTTCCTGTAAGAAAATTATACAACAGCTCAAATAACCAAAAAAGGAGGTGCTTCCTTCCATGGACCATATTTGCACAGTGCGCCTTGGAAAAATCCATCTGGGCCTTGCCCAGTGCTGCATAAATGTGGTTGTTCCCAGTGCCTGAGGAATGTAAGTCTTCCTTGGTATCCATGTAACTGTTTTTATTCTGTCTTATTAAAACAGATATCTCAGTTATTTGCTGCTAAGCTTTTCTTACTGATATCCAGAAGTAACCCTGCACCATCTCCTTCTCTCTCCTCTTCATCCTTCCTCCCTGCAGTGCAAAAGGAACATATATGTGTATGATAGAATTTCCAATAAAAGTATTTTGTGCATAATAAAACTGGCAAAGGCTTTATTTATTCTCTTGATAAAGAGAATATCTTTATAAAGAGAATATCTTTATATCTTGATAAAGAGAATATCTTATTCTCTATGATAAAGGTGAGGTTGTGTATGAGATGGTGGGGCTGTGAATCTGAGTGCACAGTAGGAAAGCTATTAGACAGTACATTTCCTGAATGTCCTCATACTAACTCTATTAAGTGAAGTGAATTTTGTGGGCTTTGGGACAGAGGAAAATTCTCCTTCCTGGTTCACTAAAATCAACTTTATCTCAGACCCCAGTGTTCATCCAGACTTAATGTGATATGGCCAGGCTGCTGTGGTTCCCAAGTCCAGCCAACAATAGTGTGGTAAGTGCCCAGCCACCCACCCACAAATGGTGAAAACATAGCCTCCTCTCTGGCTGATCAGTGCTTAGGTTCACTTAATGAAGAATATACACAGTCACAAAGACTAAATCTTTTGTTTCTCAGATGAAGCCACATTCACAGACACCTTTACCCAGTCACTGGCTCAGACCTAGGGTCTTTCTGAGTGCTTCCTCTGACTTCCTGGCTAGTCCAGCTCCAAGTTTGATAGCAAAAAAGACACATAGACACATGCAAGGGCATGCGCAGAACAGAGAGATGTCACAGTAGTTCACACAGAAAATTGTTAAGAATGGTTTTAATAAGAAAACAAGAAAGCCTGCAGTGGTGTCCTGGGTTCAGCTACAGCAGTC
>NW_009943247.1:0-2085 GCF_000696875.1 Nestor notabilis
AAGGATTGCTGCATGCAAAAACCCCACCAGATTTATACTCACTGCCTGTCAAACAAAAGCCTACCGGTTTTAAGACAGCCATTCTTGACACACTGGAAATTCACAGCCCGATACATGTGAAAGCAATACTCAAATAATCCCATTTTACTGGGGCAACAAAAGGGTGGAAAGGAAAGCAGGCAGCTGTCCCCAGTGATTAACTGTTCTGGATCCACCAATATTCCTGATTAGTACTCCCTGGCTGACACTTACAACTCCCTACTCTGTCTCTTCTGGAGAGATTCATTAGTTAATGTTTGCACAGTGTTCTGAAGATCTAAAGGGCTGAGTGTGATCATGGGTGCTGACCAGCATGACTTCCAATCACTGTACTGGAAGTGAACATGGCATTGCTATGGAAAGGTGTGAGGGTACAGACTGAATGCCTTTTCTCTTCTCCAGCTATCCAGCAGTGATGGTGCTCTCCAGCAGAGGAAAAGGGACTCAGCACAACAATTGGACAGTGCAGGCTGCAGAGGAGATGAAGCACAGTGAAAGGGGAGGGATTCAACTGAATAATGCCAACCCATGGAATATAAACTACTCTAACCCAGGCAGAGAACTGCAGATACTCTCCTGCTGAGGGCCATTAATCTACTAATCATGTTTTTCATTCCAGATTCATGCAGAACTATCTTCCGAACGAAATTCAGACCTCTCTGGGATGAGGCTGGAGGAGTTGTGCTTGCTTCAGTTCTCTGCACTGAGAGAAACTGAGGCCACTAGACTTGTATCCCTGGCAAACAAAAATGCCTGGCAAAAATATTGTATGTCATAAGATTATTGATGAAACCTGACTGAAGGGCTGGATGACAGGTTCAGTACAAGCAGCATTTGCTAAGCCCCATGGTCTGGAAACCAGCCATTAACCCTACTATACTGCCCATGCTATAACTTTGTCTTTTTAGCTGAAGTTATTAAGACCACAGTGGCAAAATTAGCTGGTGTCCTCCAAACATTTCTGTGGCCTGATTAGTCAAAGGAGCTTGCATTGTCTTCGTTCATGGACAAGCTTTTTCCTGGCACCAGAAGCACAGTAGAGACAAGAGTCCAAATATCTTTGAAGCCAATGAAAGTTTTGCCAAGAACTTGATGTGCACATTTAAATCTTTTGCTGAGTCTCTTAATTTCTGCAGCCACTTCTGACATGCTGAAGAAAAAGTACTACCACTTTTGCTTGAAACTCTAGTAGGGGTTGTCTGTGTTTAAGTGATAGTACTCTACCCTACCAGAAAAGGTACTGGACTTCATGAAGATGCACTTTGCCAGCTCCAGGGAACTCCTGCTTACTCACAGATTTACCAGCTCATTAAATAAAGGAAAAGCAATTGTACTTTCAGTGAGCCAAAACCCCTCTGGCACTAGAGAAACTGTAAAGCAGTGGACAGCAGCGGATGATGTTGAGTACCAGTATTCCAGTAACTATTACTTACTCCTGCATCACAAATAATGGCTAACTTCAGTCTCCCTCCATGACTTCTACCTGTCCTTAAAATACACACCTTTCAGGAGGAAATTGCTGCTGTTTCCAGCAGGATCCAAGAAGTTCTAATACTTGTTTGATAGCCAGTCTAAGCAAGACATAGTGCCTTGGTCCCTTAATCTTCAAATAATAGCAAGAATCACTGAGTGATTAATCTAGGAACTGCTTTTTATTTAACTATTTAACCCTACACAGCAGAGTGATCTTTGCTACTGCTGAGTGACAGCTTACCTTGTTACGTACTGTCAGTTCAGCCACACAGACTGTAGTGCCACAGAAATTAGGTTATCAGATAACTATCTCTAGCACAAAAGGAATACTCCCGAGATCAGACACACAGATGTATGCATATACACATCTGCACACCAGTGCAGGTCTTGGTGAATGCCCTCAAATCAGTTCTGTCCTGTCAGCTTTACATTTTCTATTTTACATCTTCCAAGTCTGAAGATGTTTACTGCTATTTGCATTTACAGTTTTAACACTGATATCAATACTAAAGATTAAAGCTGATCAAAACAATAGAATTGCCTCCTCTACCCCTCCCCCCCCCCCCCCACATT
>NW_009943247.1:2116-2848 GCF_000696875.1 Nestor notabilis
CCCCCCCCCCCCAAATAATTTCAAATTAGGACATCAAGTAGCTGGTTGAAAAAAAAGAGAAGAAAGGAAATGTAAGTTAAACCAATCATTAACATCTATGAATTCTCCTTCATTTCCTTAAAAGCCTACAATATACAGTTCACACTCCCAAAGAGTGTGCTTCTCAACCCAAAAGTCATACCTTACTATTTGATTTGGGGAAGAAAATCCCAAACCTACAAAAAAAAAAATAAATCTCAAAACTTTATTATTTATCATTAATTTGTTAAATTCTTCCAGAATGTGTTTTTCCCAGCTAGTACTGCAGCTTGGACTTCTTTAAAATCTATTTTAGCCCTTGATTTAAATATGTAATTTGTCTCAGTTTAATACTAAACCATCAACAGACATTTCTGTATCCTATGACTCACTTACAACCACTTCAGAAGAGGACAGAAGCCTTCTTTATCAGCCATCAAATGCTAAACCAAATATTGTCATTGTTTTATCAATCAAGCCTTTAGAGCAAAGGAAGCAGCAATATTAACACTAATAAAATGAATGAGCCCTGAAAATTGAAAAGTGACATAAAAATCATACATTCTGTCAATTTATTGCTTGTCATTTGCCAGTGGTCCAGCCTATGGCAGAAATATAACTGATTTTTACTGGGCTTGCACTTCAAAATGAAACTCTTGGTGTAGGATACCCATTGTCTGTGGTGTTGCTGAGCAAAGGTGCCCTAATACTCAG
>NW_009943247.1:2879-46534 GCF_000696875.1 Nestor notabilis
CTTGCTCCCAGCCTAACGCAGTCAAATGTTTTCTAGCAGGTTTTACACACATGGTCCTTGCATATCAAGTCTCCCAGCACGGGGTGGGGAGAGGAATCCCGTTTCATTTCTATGGTGCTCCAGTGTAAAAGCTTGTATTTGTATATAGGTTCTGTTTTAAAGATATGAGAACTTCCTATTTATGCAAGTAAAGACATTTCATACCAGCAGATACCAGATACTTCCCCTCACAAACACGTCTCCAAACTTCACTCTGAGCTGACACAGACAGATAGAGCACTGATGTGGAAATCAGGCACTCCAAATAAATTGCCACAATATTTTTTGGGAGCCGCCCCAAAAAAGGCCCAACAACACCCCCACTCCCCATATTACTAGACATCAGTCCTTCCTAACTAGTATTTAGATACTAATGACATATCATTCTTATATTTCTCTGTAAGGCAAATCTTCTTTCACAGCAGTCAAAATTTTGCTTGAGTAAAGCTTAAATGATAAAACCCTAAGAGAAACAACACACGCTGAAGGCTTTTATGTAACCTATCAGTCATTAACTGACAGCTTGCAGTAACTTAAAATTGCCAGGACAAGCTGGACTCTGCTTGTCTACGCCACAGGCCAGCCTCAGCTGCTTTAAAGCAGGGAGCAAGAACTCTCACAATGGGGAGATGAGGATCGCCTCTCCCTGCCACCAGGGTGTCACCCTGTCTGCTGTCAGAGCCGCTCTGCCGCTAGGAGGCGCTGTGGCAGCCCGGCGGAGCTGACACACGCTGCTGGATGGTTCGGTGCAGGGGCTCAGCGGCAGCAGGACACCTCCAGCCGTGCACACAGTTCACTTCGTCATGCTGCAGCTCACCAACCCTTGCCTTTAGAAACCCTCCAGGAGCGCTCATCCCCATGAAGAGAAAGACTCCAAACAAGCCAGCTCAGCCTCTCATCCTCATATCACGCTGCATTTAGAAATAAATTCCATTGGCTGCAGTTCAGTCTACTCAGTGAGATGAAATGCTCGTGAATATCGCTGGTCTCACAGCAAATACTATTTCATTAACTAGAGAAATATTTTGCTTTCAGTAATATATCTGGTATGATCCTTTTCTAAGAGATGAAAGCTTCAAACAAGCCACCAAATCCCAGGAAAGTTCAATGACAACTGAGTTTGTGTGTCACACCGCAAGCTGTGCAGTCTTTGCTTTCCTTACAGAGTCATTAGTTAACCTGACGTTTTCTTCTGCAGGTCAGGATACAGTTGGTTTTTTTAAACTGGTACAGGCTCTCACCTTTACCTACAGAAACCAAAATGCATCTAATACTATGCAGCAGTTTGCACACTGCTTTGCATCAAAAAGATTACTGTTAAAAATGATTCTATGACAGGTACCACCAGAGAAGGGAAAGGGGGAAAGCCTGTCAAATGCTTTCAAGTGGTGGACTTCTGAGAATATAAAGCAAAAAAATAATAAAAAAAAAAAAGCCTTATGAACTCCCAAACTGCAAATTCTAAATGCAAACAGCCAGCATTCAAATGCATCAGCAAGGAGAAAAACAACCCTGAGCAGCACTGTTCTCCTCAAAGGAGAAAGGAAGTTAATTCTGTTTTTCATGGTTTAAAGAGAAAGAGGTTTGGCCTTCCCCAGGAGCAGCCGTGATCTGGTCACCACCACTAGATAGAATACCAACAGCCACAGAACTCCCATTAACAAGCCAATGCATCCCTGCTTCCCACATCTTGTCTGTTAGCTTACCGAGCACAGGGGTTGCACTCGAAGTGCCCGAGCGCTACAAATCACGAGCTAAAACAGTTCTGCCTCTTCAAAGGGGAAGGAAGAGGATAGGGGGGCTGAGGGCGGTGCACGAGGGGGAGGAGAGTTGCTTAAAGTGATTTACGACCCCCCTTCGAGAACAAGCTAGACATGGGCAAAGTTGTTTTGCACCTGGACCATTATGAGGCAACAAGGATGATCTCTCAAGGAGCAGAAGACATTCAAATGTACAAGTCAAAGAGTGGGATGATTCAATCTTCTCTAGGATCAGCCCGGCTTAAAGCAAAGAAAAATTCTGGGAAAAATATACATCTCCTCTCTCTTTCAGAGAGTAGAAGGGAAAGGAGATTAGAAAACAAGAGGTCTTGTGTATTCAAAGTGCTAATTCAGAACTTCTCTCTCTAAGGCACTCATGAAACATTTTAATTGTCTGACTTTGCATTCAAAAACCTTGTTTGCAACTCTTAATTGCAGGCAGCTTTGAACAAATAATTGAAATGCATGACTTGTGGGGCCTGCTTAAACAATTATAATGTGCTTTGCCAATAGGTGCTTTGTCCCACTCTCCTCCACCCTCCTTTTTCATAATGAAAATGAGCTAGCATGATATTTGGAGCAAAGTTAAAACCTTGCTAATTTGCAGCACTGATATCTAGGACTGTGACAGTGGCCGCACCTGTACAACTGCTTGTATCAGCAAAAAATGCACTAATAGTTCAACTGAATGCAAAGAAGACCTTTTCATTTTCTGCTGAGAGCAACCCACTGGGAGATTCTTTTCTAAATACAAATCCTTCATATGTCTGTTAGTTTTGCATTTCCTAAGATTTATGGAGCTATTTTCCTGAAAATTCCCTTTGTATGATTTAAGCAGAGCCACTTATAAATACATACCATCTTTCCAAGAGTTTGAAAATAACTTGAATAAAAGGCTACCCTTTTCAGAAGACACAAATTATCTTGGCACAGTGTAGTCAAACTGTTCTAGGCAACTTACTGTGCTCCTAAAGCTGTAATAATCTGTAAAACTGAGTGTTCTAACAATGAATTCCTATTTATCCTTATCTGGTAAAATAGACATCATCTCATGCTTATCCCTGAAGTTCAAAGTCCCTTGTGAGAAAAGTGATATTAGTTCATGTCAGATTATTCAAAGTCATAACCTAAAATGGTCTCCTTCCATACTGCTCTGGGTTTACTCTATTGGAAATTATCTTACCTGTTTGTATCTGGATGCAGTATATGATTCTCACTTTGATGTCTGTATACACGACGTTTAACCCAGGTCTGGAAATGATTAAAACACCCTCTTACCGCAGACACTTGCTGGTGTTGGGTGCAGACAGGACAGAGGCTCTAAACTGGTTCTTAGAATATTATTTCCACTAAAGCCTCTTGAATTGTTAATGAGCTGACAAGCAGTACTAAGTAATGCAAGTAGCAACCGGGATAACTACAGTTGCCAGAACCAGGACTGGGAGAGTTTCAAGGAGGGAGGAGAGCAACTAATGATGTGCTCACTCCTTTTTAACCCAGTTTCTCCACTACATTTAGACTTTCAGCTGGGCACAGGCAGCTTCAACACCTGATAATCACAATCACTCAGCCTCCACCTCCAGCACAGGTTCTGGACTTAGCAAACAGATCTGGAAACTCAAGGATTTAAATGAAGAACACCACATCTGATTTAATGAAAAACTAAAACTGTAACTGCAATCAGATTTAATCAAAATCTAATCAAATTAGCCTACTAAGAACTGTTCTAGCTGAACTTCAGAAGCTGGAAGAGCTGCAAGAATTTTAAACAATGTAGATACATGGAGCATCCAACCATCTGCTGCTATAAGCTACAGACATTCTGTTCCTATTGCTCCCAGCTAGCATGCTAAGAAAACATCAAAGAAGCTTTCTGTACACCCAGTTTTGTACTTCTTGCTTTAGAATCCATGGTGCAATCAGATGACTCTTGGTCAGGATTCAGAACCCTGCAGGATTAGACCATCACCATTTTCGCAAGTAAACTTCACTGAGACTTCAGGAATGTGAGTAAAGCAGTTTGTGTTTCACCCCCAGTGCCACAATGCCAGTCTAAAGGAATACTTTCTGAGTATCTTAGTGTAAGGAGCCCACCCTACCTATAGCAACCTCAGGTATAACTTCCTTCAGACAACTACAATATCCGCACATAGGCATTAGCAAAATTTAAGCTGAAGTTTATAAATCACCATGCAAGTTTATGGGGCCGCATAACAGTTTTGTGATAATTATAATAAATGCAAGCTCTGGCAGGGGTTTAATAACTCATTCTGAAAACGCTTCCCATGTTCACTACCCATTTCATTGGCTACTCCCATCAATAACCCCACTAACATAAAAACAAGGTCAACCAAGCAACCAAAAGACTAAAAGAAGTTGTTGAGAAGATCAAATTATTACAAGCACACCAGGGCCTGATAATTCAGTTTCAGAGCACAGACAATAACGAAACCAGAAGATGGCACAACTGGAACCCATTATTCTCAAAGTCAGTAATGGAAGACAACTAACCTACAGTTACTCACACTGTGATCTTCCTAACACGCCATGCAATATGAGCCTGTCAATGTGGCATTTCATCTGTGGTTTGATCAGCGAATATGGTTTAATCAGGGGCACATGACAAACAAAGTAGCAAACATCCCCCTCCCCAGTAAGCATTGTAATGGCATCATTTCCATAAGCAAACTCATCCTTCACCAGTATGGGATCTGGATATTGGAGTTCTCTCTGAATACACAGCCAGTTCTCAGAGCCAGCTGTATGAACACGCAACCCTGCAGCAAGTCATGAGACACTTCTTCATTACATTGTGCCAACAGTGGTGAGGCAAGGGACTGCCACTATTAAACCTGGAGGTTTACTGTGATGCAGGTTACATCAGTCAGTGGAAGCTGTCACTCAAAAGACAATCTAAGGTTTAGCATCAGCTTGATGAGGCACTGGAACAGGCTGCCCAGGGCAGTGGTGGAGTTACCGTCCCTGGAAGAGTTCAAAATCTGTATAGATGAGGCCTCTTCAGTGACATGGGTTAGTGGTGGCCTTGGCAGTGCTCAGTAATGGTTGGACTTGATCTTAAAGGTATTTTCCAAACTGGTAGATTCTATGATTCTATGGTGTAAGTCTATTGAGATAAATACAGTTAATCCTAGCAGAAGTCTTACCTCCATATACTCAGTAATGGAGTCTTTCTGTATTTACTATCTGCAGTTTACAACTTTGCATTCAGACTGTGTTTTAGCATGGACAATTAAAATGGGAATTTCTCTTCCCAAGACAGCAGGAGAGCCACACACATCAGTGTGTAGCTTAGAAAGTGCATTTCCATAGTAGGAGAAAACCTCACTGTAGTAAAGTGGGTAAATAAAGGATTACATCCCCTCAGCTTTACTTTGGGTAAAGCTTTTCTATCAGGTGGTAGGTTGGGCCACCACTACATTCAAAAGAGTTTTCAGTAGGATTAGCTTGATTTACGCTCAACGTATGTAGAAGTAAATGAGTTTTCAATTAGAACTGCTAATAAAACAACCACTTCATCAGTTTCGGGAAACCTGAACTCTTAATAGTGATAAGATTCAAGCACCTTCCTTTTAATTTGTAAGGTGCAGATCACCATACTTTTCTGTGCAAATATTTCCCTTCTCTTTTGTGCTCTGCCTAGTACTCCAGCTACCTAGTAGCCAGAACAGGTCCTCTGAGAAATGGCTGACATCTTGCAGAAGCTTGTAATTACAAATGAAGAGAGAAGTATTTTCATGGCACTGATGAAATATTGATCTAAAATAAATAGCAAGTATCTGAAGATTTTTAGGTCATCTAATATCTTAGAACAAGATTTTAGGCAACTTAGAACAACTTGCTTTAGCTAAGAACTTAAACTTAGATCTCTTCCAAGTGAAATTTTGCATGGCGCACCAAATAAATTTTATAGGCATCTTTACATTAAAGAAAGATGATGTTTCAACTAGAAATTTTCAGGAAGCAAAGCGGGGTGAGTTCAGCCTGAGAATTTTATTCAACTGACCAAAAATATTAAAAACCAATTAAAAAAAATCAATTAAAAAAAAAAATCAGTAATATCTCTCCAAACCACAAGAAAAATTACTATCTTGCTATCTTGATTTGGCTTTGGGCATTTAGTGGCATACGTTTCTCCCAAAGCAGATTTATAAAACAATTTTATGTATGCAGCTGAGGAGGGAAAGAAATCAAAAGATCCCTAAAACCAGCACTGTACCTCGTGTACCAGAAGAGAGAAGCAGGATGGCCAGTGCAAGCCGAGAGCAAGCATTGCTCAGCTGACTGGCCTGAGTGCCAGTAGTGTATGCTATGATTGTTTCAAAACGGTATGAATTGACAGTGCTCTCTTAAATTTCTCAAAAAATAGGTTTGGAAGGAAAATGCCAACAGTTATTATAGCTCATGTGCCTGAAGCGACAGAGTTATTGCTGAGGTGTTTAAATGGCATGTGATTTTCTGTTTTATTTTCATAGAGAAGTATGATTTTTGAAGTAATGTTGCAATTGATGTGCAAATTCTGACACATTTTGTATGACAAGTGACTAGCCCAGTGGTACATCTGCAGATCAGTAACAGTATATCTCAGTTACCTGACGAGTGGGTGTTTGGAAGGAGAAGGAAAAGGTTTGCAGTCATGCCCAGCAGCAAAATGATTCCCAGAGGCTTTTGATCTCTACATTCCTGAACTTTTTTATGGATCAAACTCAGGCAGTACTGGCAATTCCCTGGTGTGAAGGGTTTGGGTGCATAAAAGTGGAAGTCAGAAATATATGGCTTCAATGATTTTAAAATATTCACAGATAACCTGATAGTTTCCATATTCCAATAAGACACGAATTTCAATTTCATTTAATATGCAACCCTAAGGGTACCAGGGAAGTGGGTTTAGTCCCATCAAAATTTTCTGGAGATGTAAAGGCCCTCACCTCAAACTGATTCTTCAAAGAACTGGCTACTCCAAACAAAAGGAATAGATACCTAAAGCCCCCTTGGACTCATTAGGGAACAAAGTACTGAAAAACATATCATGAGCAAGGGCAGTACAATACACAGGCTCTTGACATGTAATGCAAATGGCAAACAGTTCCTGCTCCTACAGAAGCTTTCTGGAATACTGGAAGCCCAAAGAATGCTTGATACTTTGCATTGCGAAGTTTCTACTTTCTTCCTCATGGGTATCTTGCCCTGAAAGGCCAGAGAGAATGGAGAACCTTTACCAAATATTGTATTTTAATTCTTTATTATTATTATTTTTCCTCTACAAAGGGAAGGAGGTAAAAATCTACAAGATTGCAATGGGCTTCAGATGTAGAATGCTAATGCAATTCTCTCTGCTAACATTTTTTAAAGCCAGAAATTTACTGATAAATCTTGTCATGCCTCTGTTAAAAGCAGATATGCACATCAGCAATGCAAAGCAGTCATAAAATCAGACCATAACTAGAGTGATTGGGTTTTGATATGGAATACTTCTGTGAAAAACAAAGTTGTTAAAAATATGTTTAAAAACTTCAAATATTTTCATGTCAACAATATATTTTAGGAAACAAAAGCCTAGCTACGTTACCAAAGTGAGACAGACTGTACCTGTCAAAACAGCTCCTCAGAATAAAAGATTTCTTTTTTTATTTAACCACTGACTGCAATTTCATATCAGTCGGAAGATGGACAAGAAGAAGTGAATCAGCTGGTGAAGAAGGTTTAAACACGAGCCTCTGATTTTGTGGGAACTGCTGGCACGCAACTGGCTGTCACGAGAGGCACTTCTACCTGGCACTACAGTCAGTGCTGTGGCACAAGTGGAATAAAAGGAGTCCACCTGCTTCTGACTCCAGCAGCACAGTATTTATTCACTTCTTGGAGATAATGAACGCAAGCACAACCAAATTACTCCTCCTTAATTTACCACTATACCTCTGAAACAGCACAGGCGGGGACTGAGTTGAGCTGAAGGACAACAGGATGAACTTAAATGTAAAAAGTCACAATTTATTTGTCCCTAACTACAGTTCTATCCTACCTAGAAGCAGAGCAGTAAATTCTTCTATTTTCCACTCAATAAAGTGCTTTGTAGAAGGGTTTTATAACATTACCTTCCAAGCCTGTTCATCTCTGTTGCTCCTTTCTCTTCAGCCTTTCCAGCACAAGCCTTCCATACAAATTTATTAGGAAACAATTCATAGTATTACCATCAGTAATTCTTTCTGTACCATCATAAATATGCTCAAAGGTTTACAAAACTGATAAGGCAAGTTCCTTCCCCAAGGGCCTATGTTAGTTCTTAAAGTTTTATTACTTATTATACTAATATACTTTAATGTAGATTTTTAAAGTGAATTATTAAGAAAGATCAAAGTGAAACAAAGAGAAACAAATTACCAAGAACCACCTACTTACAGATCCTAAATAAGAATAAAAGACCAGTTTGTTCCGGCAATAGTGTCCAAAACCCCATAGTTTCAAGGAGTATCTAAAGCATATTACCTTTAGGTCAGTTAGAATTTACTGATACCAAAGTTCACAGCAACTGGAGCAAAACATACACTACAACTAAAACAAAGAGTTTCAAACCATCCACACAGAGACCTGGCATTCTGTCATCTCGGTCCGGAAAAGAAAAGGATTTCTCAAATTCACTGTGTGAATAAGCCCCACCTCCACCCTCCACCCCCCTGCAATTCTTTAGCTCCCTGTATGCAGCAGGACTCTGGGCCAGCACATGAAAAACAGCAGGCTGGCACATCCTTCATGCTAGCTCCCTGCTCTTTTCAGTTTACTATTTCATTTCAAAACAAAGTCACGACAGTTGATGTGACAGCCTTGAAAAAATGAGCCAAGAGCAATAGACAGTAAGATCTGCCAGCACCAGGCAAAGTCGAACCCACAGCTCCAAGAGGAGCGGCCAGTACAGACTGTTTCTAAGGGCGCTATCTATCAATGCCAACTTTGGTAAGTATTTTGTTGACCATGAACACACAGAAGACAAAGAGGTAGAGCCACATCAGAGAGAATTCCATAGGAGAACTAGAGCAAATGCATCATGCTGTGAACATGCAGCTGACCCACTTGACTGGCACGGCACAAATGGAGTTCACGTTGTGGTAGGGAGTCTTGGGACAGGATAGATAAAATAGAACTGGACTAAAAGGAGCTAAGGAGGTGGTGAGATGGGACAGGAGAGGTCAGGAAGGAGGCAGCAATTCACAGGATGCAGGCAAAAGAAACTACTGAAGTTCCCACTATTTCACAGCCCTTGCATGGAATCAGAGTCCTTAAGCACCACCACTTCTCTGCTTTACACTGCAACAGTGCCTCTCACTCTCCTGCCACAGAGAGAGACAATTTACTCCTGCCATCAGCTACAGTGTTCATATAGTTAGTAGTCCTGTATGATGGATATAAACACGACAAGCAGATTACAGATTGATCATGGCTGAAGTAGGCTTAAATAATTTCTCTGTTACCTTAGGATGCCACTGGAGAAAAAGTAGAAAACTCTGAAATGATATATCAGAAAGACATGACATCCAAAAAATGGTGCTGGTGAAATCTTCTGGGCTTATAAATCCAAGCCTTCAGAGGCTGGTTAGCACTGGGAGAAAGGCTGCCCATTCAGAACCTATTTAATTCCTCCCATGCATAGAATCATAGAATAGTTAGGTTTGGAAAGGACCTTAAGATCATCTAGTTCCAACCCCCCTGCCATGAGCAGGGACACCACACACTAAACTATGTCGCCCAAGGCTCTGCCCAATCTGGCCTTGAACACCACCAGGGTTGGAGCATTCACAACTTCCTTGGGCAACCTATTCCAGTGCCTCACCACCCTCACTGTGAAGAACTTCTTCCTTAGATCTAATCTAAAGTTCCCCTGTTTAAGTTTAAACCCATTACCCCTTGTCCTACCACTACAGTCCCTAATGAAGAGTCCCTCTCCAGCATCCTTGTAGGCTCCCTTCAGATACTGGAAGCTGCTGTGAGGTCTCCACGTAGTCTTCTCTTCTCCAGGCTGAACAGCCCCAACTTTCTCAGCCTGTCTTTATACAGGGGGTGTTCCAGCCCTCTTATCATCCTCGTGGCCTCCTCTGGACTTGCTCCAGCAGCTCCATGTCCTTTTTATGTTGAGGACACCAGAACTGTACCCAATACCTCCAAGTGAGGTCTCACGAGAGCAGAGTAGAGGGGCAGGATCACCTCCTTTGACCTGCTGGTCATGCTTCTTTTGATGCAGTCCAGGATACGGCTGGCTTTCTGGGCTGCAAGTGCACACTGCCTGCTCATGTCAAGCTTCTCATCAACCAACACCCCCAAGTCCATATGGGTTTTCTTTTTATTCACTATATGATCTGCATTCCTTTTCCTTAAAAAATGTCTGGGTTGTGCTTTGGGAGTATTCTTGTCCACTAGACCAGCTATAGAAGTTGCAACATCGTTTCCTGCTCAATCGGGAAAATATACAAAAAAAAGGGCATTGAAAAAAATTAAATGAATTATTATTAATGAATCTGAATTTGATTTGGTAAACTAGATTCTATCCCCAGCCACCACTGATTTCCTTAGCAAAGTGAGGTTAAATCAAACTTTGAAGAGATCCTTTTTCATAACACATCCTTCACTTCTAGAACCATTATTTGAGATCTCAAAATCTCATTTGCTGAAATCTTTGTTTCTGCTCAAAATCAATGGGAGTTGTGCCTGAACACAAACACGGTATTTCATGCTAAGAAGGATAAAAAACAGGGTCTTTGCATCTTGAATTGTGCACGCAGACTCAGAGATTACTTTTTAACACTGTACCTCAACTAGTAATCTCTATAATGGGGATAATCCTATTCATTCACTTCATAAAAGTGAAAGCAATTTCATTAATGTTTGAAAAACTGAATAGCCCCCTGGGTAAATTAGTCATTCGCTCTTCAAAGTAAAGTTTGAAAAGCATGTACTAAATAAATGTGCCATGTTTGAATAACGAAAATAAGCTACTAAACCACAAACATCAGATATTCTGGGCCCTGAAAACAGCCAGGATCTTGTGGAAAAATAAATGCTATCATAATACTCACACGCGTGTAAAGCTAGCACTACCTACCATAAACCTAAGGGAAGTCAGCATTCAGGATTTGGTCATGGACTTTTAAGGTAGCTCCCTGCAAGTGTATCCACACAGATCAAAAACCTACGCACTGGTAATCACAGGTCTGCCAATTTTCCTTCTGTATTCTCAGAAACAACTTAGAAAAGAGAGCAATGTCTTGTGAGACAGGAAAAGATCAGTTGGTGTGGCAAACCTCTTTCTTCCATGTCTATTGAGTGCAAGTTCCTGTCTGGTCAGCATCCTTTAACCCTCCTCTGTATGTGTAGAATACTGTGGAATATTAATCTCATTTAAATCAGCTACTTACTTGACTCTGCCCTGTAACTCCTCCCTAGCGTTTACTACTCTTCGCATTACACAGTTCTTCCCGAATCCCCTGTGAGTATTTCATGTGCTCCTCTCCAGCATCCTTAACCTTAAACTTGAACTTCTGTCCAACAGGAGCACTACCTCACCCTTCCTCATACTCCATGGCTCTAGCCAAAGCCCTGCCACTTATCCAATGTTTACTGGAATCCTAATCCCCTCAGTCCAGCTCAGGGTTCCAGGTACCTGTAGAACAAGAGGTCTCTAAAGACTGAGTCAAAGAAGGCATTAAGCACCTCAGCCTCTGTTACTATCCAATAAAGGATGGAGATTCTCCTTAGTCCTTCTTCTGTTGCTAATGTAGTTACAGAAACTTTTTTTTTATTGTCTTTTAGGGTAGTAGCCAGATTAAATTTTAGTTGGGCTTCAGCCCTTCTCAGTTTTCTCCCTGCATCACCTCCCAGCATCTCTGTAGCCCTCCTGAGTTGCCTGTGCCCTCTTCCAGCACATAGGGATGGCCTGCTCCTATGGCAATGACGACCTAACGGGTAACAGGGAAATACTAAATTCAGCAACTCATGTTGAGATCAACATGAAAGGTCTCATTGAAAGTGACCACAAACCCTCCTGCAGATTTCAGCAAGCTTTGGATCAGGCCCTTGGTAGAGCAAGTCCCAGGCTCTAACTCTGGTGACCAGTTCCAAGGCCCTTCCTTTTATCAGCTGTGTTTTTCTCTGGCAGAAGCCAAGGTCCCCATCTGAGACGCTCTGCTTCCACAGAAACACCAGACATGACTCTTTTAGTAGGATAAGCAAAATACAGGACTCAAGTTGTACTACTCACACATACTATCACGTAAGCCATCTCATTTAAAAATGAGCGTAAAGCGAAGTGCAGACAAGACTAACTTTCATATCAGAAGACAAATATCACTGGTATAACAACAACGTAAAATTAAAATATTAGAATCAGCTAAACTTAGAAGATAGAGAGCAAAATGAATAATATATGCAAGTACAATCCAGAGTTCTGTTTTATGCATACAAGGGGAATAATTAACTGATCTGGAAACATGTAAATGAGGGCTTAAAAGCATTTTCAAAACAGCACATCCAATTTCAGTTACACACGCAGAAGTTGCTACATTATAATAATTAGATTTTTTTTTCACAAAAGATTTATTTATTTTGAACAGGAGTATTAAATATTATACTAATTACTAGTTATTTTACTTTGTACCCAGGGAAAAGGAATGAATATTCATTAATTCCTCAAGCTACCAAACCCCAATAGACCAGACAGATTCCAGCATAGCTACTGATAAGTATGGAAAATGTTTGGTACAAAATCAGGCTCATTCCACAAATCATAGCTCTGTCTTTTCCACATGTTAAAGGCATTACAAGAAGTAACAGAACAACAAATAGTACCAAAATACATCAGTACGTTTCCTTTTACTTTTTAAGTGTCTTTTTGTATAATGCCCTCGAGAAAGCTTTTTATTAGTATTATTTTGGGAATATGATATCCATTTTGCTGTGGCACCAAAGGTAAAGTTCAGCATGTTCTGGAGATAAAAATAATCAAAACATCTTCCACTTATTTGCCTATTCAATATTATTTTTCTATAAGGAAGCCAGCAGGCTTCTTCCATATAGCAGCTGCAGGAAAGATACTTGTCTGCCAGATACAAGCTGGCACATATTAATCACATACTTCTCAGTAGTGGAAATTTAAGTATTTACACTTTGCATTTTGAAATCAGTCAACAGTTTCACATTTAGGTGTTCTCAAGGAACGTTAAAATCTCTTATCTGGACACTCAAATGGATGCAAAGACATTAAAACACCCTTCGGTTCCCTATACACAGGATCTATACCTGATCTGACCCACTGGTTCAAATGCACGCTTTACACAGCTTTGAAGAGTGTCTAATAATGTACCCAAAATACCTTTTTAAGCAGCCTACTGTTTTTGCATACTGTGTTCCTTGTACATGCACAAAACACCATCTCTCCCAAGTTTAAAGAATGAACACTGGATAATCTGTTGGGGAATTCATTCAAATCATGTTATAGATTCCCATGAAAAAGTGCATTGAAAAAGAATTAAATTACCATATTAGCAGAACGTATGTGAGTACCAAAGCTACAATTACACCAAGTCCCTTCAGGAACACCAGCCTTCTGGGAACTGAGTCCAGAACTGGACTCACCCTTAGCACAGTGAGAAGAATGAGGGGTTTTTATTTGTTTGTCTTGCCTGAACCAACATCCAGAAATACAAACACATTAAATCCCAGGCATTAATCTTACCTTTCCCATGCAGTTACCACGATATTTGAATGAACTCTAACGCCTAAAAAAATGTATCAGAGCCTGATTACAGATGTGCATTAGCAGATGTGCCAAGTTCTTTACATCTTGGCATGATGTCCTCAAAGGCCAACATTCTAATTCAGGGCATATGCCCTATTCCTGAACATTTAAATAAATGCTAAGATTCTTTCCTAACGTAAGGATATGTGAAGAATTGGATCATGGAGTTAACCAACAATTGCAACTAGTCTGTTACTTCTTTTTAAACTTTCCTTGGTTTTTATATGCATGAAGTCGATCTGTGGCATGCCAGGACTGGTAGGAAACAGCACCATGACATAAACCACATCATTAATATTAAAAAAAAATTGTCTGATATATCTCTATGGATAAATAACAGAAAAGAAACCAATTAAAGCAAAGACACTGAAGTATAAATAATATATTATCATTCATCAAGCTACTGAAATAAACTAATTAAGGTATTTACCATCAGTCTAAAACAATGCAGTCAGGACTAGGTCAAGTCAGCTTTAGGCATGCGGGGAAGAGACAGTGGTCAGAATGATCCTTTACTAATTTGAGATAGAACCATTAAACATGCACTGAAATATTTCAAAGAAAATGTTATTACAGTAAATGTTACCTTTTCTGCTACTCAAGTAATTAATTATTTAAACTGTTACAAGAGTCTAGATTCACACACTTGTAATGACTAGGAGGATATTTAAAATTCATTACAGTACATTAAACTTCCACTGATTAGTTAGCATCACTGCAAAATAAATAAATAGCCAATTCGCTCCGATCAGCAGAAATTCTGATAAAATCAGCAAAACACCAATTAAAATGTGAAAAATGTCACCTACTGTCATTATTCTAATGGAACTAAGACGTATAGAAGAAACTGATTCAATGTTTATGTTCAGATCAGCTGTGTCTTCAAACTGTAAATCATTATAGCTTTTACTTGCATCTCTTTCTCCCAAGCCCAGAATTAATTCTGCAGATAGATTTACTATGGACCGCATCGTACTGGAATAGACCATCCTATCATAAACAGAATAATAAGGTCTGGCTGCACTTCTGTGAACTCCTGTTGGGAGGGGCAGGGGGGAGTAGCAATTCACTTAGAAATATGTGAACTGAAATGAAAGTTGACATGTGGGATTTTTGCCTGAAACTTTATTCTTTGGAAGCAGGTGGAAGGGAATGAAATGATTAAGTAGAGGTGCTCTATTTACAGTTACACACATTTCTTATTTATTGAGTTCCTCAGCTTTGAGGCCCTGAGCCTGCAAAAAGACACATCCCTGCCTGTAAATTGGCTGGAATGCTTTGAAGACATTGAAGGTAAAATCTCAGTAACTGGCCTGCTTCATTTTTATCAGATAAGAAGATTTCATACAAATGAAGAATTCTTACCTGCACAAGCTTCTGACAATGCCAGTGCTTCTAATTTTACATATACAATCTTGAGCTGGAGTGACTGCTCAGTAACCAGTTAAGACCATCTGGGTAAATTATTCTGACTCCTGGCTGTTTCAACTGAATGCAGGCTGAACTTTCTGCACGTGGCTAAGCATTGATCTGAACTACTGCATCCTTCTCATCCCCTTAGAAGTTTTGACAGCTCTCAGAAAAGAGAACCAGAGAACCACACCATACATCCCACCTACCAGTTGCCCATAGTGCAGCACAGGGAACACAAAACGGAAAACTGTGGCATACTGCAGATCAAAGATTAGTGTTTATTCTCTCTGGGAGGTCATTTTGGGCAGACATCCTCTGGGTGAGCCAGTCCCCACTGCAAAGTGTTTCTTTACGTACACGTGCCATCTTTTTTCATGATTTATTTCCCTTTTTAAACTCTGAATTGGAAAATTTTCACAGTACCTGGAATGGAAACTGAGCAAAGAGTTTAGTACTTGACCCACTGCCACAGCTCAGATCTTCCCAACTACTCAGTAACAGTGACACTTGTCTAGAGATGAATCATGGACTCACAACAACAGGAAGACAGACTCTGGAATAAAATACCAGCTAACAGGGAATTAGAAAGCTCAGTCATGAGCACATGCTTCTCTTGGGTGGAGTTTCTGTGAGAGATTAACACTGCAAACAGGATTCCTATATTGGAGTGACTTTGATGGAGGGAAACCAGCAATCTGGCACAAAAAAAAAAGGAGGAAAAAACCCCACAAAACCCCAAAACCAACCAAAAAATAAAACCTATCACATGTATAAAGAAGTCAGAAAGAAGAGTTGGTGTGGAAACTTTAGAAGCATTAAGAGAGAAAAGTAAAGAGTTTACATGCAAATGCAAAAGAAGGCAGAGTGCACAGCACCTTGAAGAACACTATGAAAACTAACCTTGAAGTCAGTGAAGGAATTCAACAGTAAAGACCTTTCAGTTATAGGGAGTAGCTCTTGAAACATCCCCACAAGGCAATTCCTCTTTTCTCAGCTCTCATTACCCTTCCCATGCTAACAAAATTTGCTCAGATGGCACAGCAGGAAAGAAAACCCACCACATAGCTTCCTGAGCTCTGAGCACGAAGACTTTGGTCCAAAGCTTACTTTCTCCCACCACCTACAACTGTGGCAGGCAAAACATGAGCAAGCTAACTAAGCTGAGTACAGATCCACACTGCCCTGCCACAGGCAGTATCAGGTTCCATGAGCCTCTTAAGAAGTTCGTTAATTTTAGTCTCCTGCAAAAACAACAGATGCCATCACTGGCATCTGTTCTTTAACTGGTATTTTGATTTCTACTGAAGGATCACAATCAAAGATTAGACAAGCCCTGTTCATGCTGTAAACCCAGCTGCTGGCCAGAATAACTGGGAATCAACTGGGTATCTAGTTTCATTTTGTCTTTCTAAGCAGCAAAGAAAACAGGGTTTATTTGTGCAAATGCTTATTATCCAACATGCTGTAATGTCTGAACTAATTATTCACAATGCCCAGGTCTATTTGAACGTAAATAAGTGCACAAGAATGCCAAAACAAGAAAACATTAATATATTCATCTGTTTCTCGGTCAGAATTCACGCTCGGTTTCAGGTCATTACAAGGCAGGGAAACTGCAGCCATGGGATATAGACCATGTACTCTAAAATGCTCACCAGATCATGGAGTCCTATCACCAGAAGAAAATGTCACTTTAAGTCATACACAGCTACTTATTAATAGGCTTTAGTTACAGCCAGGAAAAGATGGGAAAGATTTCACATCTGCTGTGTTCAGTATCTATAAGCCTCGTGATACGAACAGGCGTATGATTTCTGTCACCAGTCCATGCCAGTACGATATTACCTTAAAAACAAGGAAGGAACTCAGTGTTTAGTCTCAACAGTCAGAAGAAAATAATGTTCTGTGAGGCGAAGACAAAACTTCAAAACCAGATCCAGAAAGCAGGTAACAAGTTTACAGAATGTGAGGCCCTGGCCTTACAGCTCCTGCTGTGCCTGCACATATGATGTACAGAGAAAACATTAAAACTAAAGGTTCTGGGTGATCAAGAAACCCTCACAGCCTGTGGACTCTTGCTTCTTGGGAAAAATGCCATATAAAGGTAATAGAAGGATGCAAGATGCAGCACAGATTTCCAGTACCAACCTTAACGTCCTTGTGTTTCAGTCAGCCCTTCAACACAACTTCCAAGCAGAACTTGTAATACATTAACTGACATTCAGTGATGCTCACTCTGCGAAACCTGCATCTTTGCCAACATTTTTCTTGCCTATTGCTGTGGTTTTTAATACACAGGAAAAACAGGTACTCAAAATGATAGCCTGAAGTTCAGTAATTTGAAAGTTACAAATACACTGGTAATCGTAAATGGTCTGAGGTTTGAATGATTTTTCCACTCCAGTTAAATATATTGAGAAGTATATTCAAATAATTAAAAAGTGCTGAAAATAAGCAGTATTTGGAATTAATGGAAGCCATATATTCACCCTGTTTAATTCATTATTTTTAAATTATAGTTCCCACAGATTAAGAAATGCAGTGAAGTTAAAATGAAGCAATTTTGTTTCTAGATATTGTCATTTAGATTAAAATATATGTCTGTTGAATTCAAAAGCTAAACACTCCTACTGCTGCTGCTTTGATTATTTGTAAAATCTAAAATAAACTGCCAACAAGCAATGAGCAACAACTGGAGAAACATTATAAAAGTGATAATAAAAGCCCCACTATGCCAGTCTCCCTGGGTAGCTATTTTCTTACACGGTATGGGCTGCCAATCATATGATGTACACATCAAAAAAGTCATGTTATAGAATTATAGAAACATAGAATGGTTTGGGTTGGAAAGGACCTTAAGATCACCTAGTTCCAAACCCTCTGCCATGGGCAGGGACACATGACACTAGATCGAGTCACCCAAGGCTCTGTTCAACCTGACCTTGAACACTGCCAGGGATGGAGCATTTACTACTTCTTTGGGTAACCTGTTCCAGTGCCTCACCACCCTGACAGTAAAGAACTTCTTCCTTGTATCCAACCTGAACTTTACCTGTTCTAGTTTAAACCCATCACCCCTTACCTGTTGCTACAAATATGCAAAAAAAGAAAAAGTGACCTTGATCGCCCATTTCTAAATAGTTTAATAAGTGATCTAGACATTCTAAATGCTGTAATACACTGCTGAGAATCAAAAAAGCTAAAAGGTTGCTCATGACCTGTAACTGGTAGAAAAGAGATGGCTAACAACCCTTATTTCACATGTACGACCTTTGCCATACTGGTAACACAGTAAATAACTAAAAACCTCTCATGAGCCATTTTTAAATGAGGATGATTGGAGGTGACAATTGAATGAAGAATGGAAATTCTTGTCCTGCCAAGAGTTCCACAGGACCTGGCTCATACAAATGCACAGGTCTACAGACCCAAGTATTGTTCTTCCAAATCCTCAAATCCATATGGATTTCTGATCATTTGAAATTGGACCCTTTATCTGAGGAAAGGCTTTCTGAAGCAAACTACCAGGCAATTTTACATCCATCCTTTAAGGGTATTTGGCAAAGTGTTGAATGCTAGCAACCTTTATTCACTGACCACAGGTTAAAGGGTCTTCCACACCAGAATGGGAAAATCCTCATTTTCTAATACAGTATCACCACCAATCCACATATGAATGAAAACTCATGGCTGAATCTTTAATTACATTAAAAACCCCACTGGCTTCCCTTGAGGCACAGTTTCATCCCAACAACTCTAGACAGATGATAAAGTTTTACTGTGACCGATTTTTTGTTTCAAAAACTTCAATGCATTTTAAAGGCAAACATATAAAATGCATTTTAGATTTATTTTCCTTCATACTTGTATAGAATTTATGTAAGTGTCACCAACCAGGTCTTACCACACTTTTTTTCCCCCATCCCATCCAATGATCTACCATATTTTATATCAAATTTAAACAAATCAGCCCAGACAAATGCTTCTATGGGGTGAGGGCATATCTCCTAAACCACGACAATAATGTTGCCAAATAAGTCACCATTATTAGCATTTTCCTATACTCTTCCCATGCTGACCTTCTTTGGCATGATGAGCAGCAGAAGGAACACAAAAATATTTTAGAATAAAACCTCTTCTCTACTGCTTCGATGCAAAAAGTGAATATGAAATGCCAGAAACACCTTGAGAATGCCCATTCTGAGGGCCTCACCAGTGACACAACAGGAAACAACATCTGAAGAGTTCAACTCTAGGGCAACTGAGGTGCTTACCTGGCTCGGGACTTCTGAGCTGAACTGTAACTGCAGGGTTTTCCATTAACTGCCATCCACTGTTCTCCTCGCAGCAGCTCCAAAGCCAATAAGCCGTTAGATAGCTGGAAAAAAACCAACCAACCAACAAAATTAAACTAAATTTAAAAAGAAAACAGGAAAGAGAAGAAAATGAGAAAAATCACCTGGATATTTTACAAGTGAGAAGAATCTGTTAAAGCATTTATAAAGAAGTCATTTACAGTAAATACACACTCGGAACACTGTCAAATCTTTAAAGGGTATATGACCAACAAGTCAAGGAAACAAGTTTTCTTTTGATGCTACTTGGTGATCCTGTTTATTTCCTAATAGTTCTACATCCATAAAAGGCCAAAGGACTCTGACCTTGGCAAGCTAACTAAGCAAGAAAAGGCAATCATGTGTGCAAGGCTGTCACCTACACCACAAATTATGATAAAATATATCTCAGTATTGGAAAAAATAGCTGTATGTCTTCAGTGACATCCACTGTAGTACATTTAAGGATTTGAATAGGACAGCAATTTATTTTGCACTAAAATGTTTTATGGTTATCATAAAGCATTATGTCTTCAGAGACTGAAAGGTGATGTTTTTATGGACTGTTGCTTTTTGTTGCATTATCTTCACAGATCAAAAATCACCTTTCTTTCCCCCCCTTTCCTTTTTCCAAGTGCCCTCCTACTGCCCCACTAATAAAAGATGTGACACAACGGTTCAGTCTGATAAAAAAGGAAACTGCGTTAAACAAAGTGAACAAGGAACACATTTCTAACATATAAAAGTTTCACAATAAATGATTATCCAGCTTATTAGTGAAATAAATAATAATAATTGCCTGTCCCTCCTCATTAGAGTCTTAGGAAGAAAATGGAGCCCCAAAGCAGAGTTCTAGCTTTTGACGTGAAAATGGACCGTGTTGATTTTATTACCACTTTGCCAAAATGCCAGGCCTCTTGCACAATGACAGGGTGGAAAAAAATGATAGGCACACTGACTGGTGTGCAAGGTGTCCCATTTTTAGCTTAAGAATACTTTTGGGGTAGTAATTGAGTAACCTGATGGGGCTACTTTGCTCCTGATTTATCCCTTCTGAAGAGCCTGAACTACCAGCAAGGATTAAGCGGAACAAATATACAATGTGTGCTTTTGACACGTTAATCTGATAGATTTCAGGCTTATCCAAGTGAATGTAAATTGTAGATAGTGTATAAATTGATTATGATTTACTATTAATGTATCAAAGTCCCTTCCCCTTCATCACACTTTTTCAGCCTTTGACCAAATACCATGCTTCCACATGGCTGACATTGGTCCATGCTTCTGTCACCTTTGGATCGTGCTCTTGTAGGCCACTTTTCCAGCCATTCCTTAAAATTCTACATTTTCCACAGAAATAGAGTGCCTGCCAAAGCCAGCACATCTAAACACACTGCTGAAGGAATTTCACTGGCTCCTAATGAGACAGTGAATTAGCCTTAAGGGGTCTAGTTTCAATTTGATGCGTGCATTAAATGGAGTTACGCACGTCACATAACTAATCAATTTATCCAGGCATTAATACAGTTCTCATCACTGTGGTTTCCAAGCACTTCAAAACAGCCCACAGAGGCCTTCAGAGGATTATCACAGAGAACAGGCCCACAAGAACCTTTTGTTCACTAATATGATACTACACATTTCCCCCTCTTACCCCAAATACTAGCAACATCTTTGAGGTTCTTGGACATTGTTGTCCAGTACCAGTAAGATAGAAAAATCAAGATAATCCACATATCCCTGGAGAGATTAGACTAAAATATAAATAGGGTTTAAGACAAAACAAAGAGTTTCTGTTTACTACTTCTGACACCACTCCTTGCCAGAATCCCAGGGGTATCTATACAAAATGTCCTATACCAATCCAAAGATACATTCACAGAAGAAAAAAAGGTATCTCCCAGTTTTCCACTAAAGATCACTCAATTCCTAATCTACATGTGTGAAATCAATCCCATGATTGCATCTTTCTCTTCCCAGAAAACAGTGCATTGATATTAGCACGTCGTTGTAACTAATTTCAGCTAGGGCAGGCAGTATCAGAACAACTGCTGTTTCATTTTATTTTTACCTGCCACAAAATCTAGGGCAACATGACAAGTTAATACAATGGCCTGGATGTTAACACGTTTACTTAGCCAAAGTAATCTGAAGGGTTGGTTAGGGAAGAGGCCTCATGCCTCATGGCAAGATCTTTTAAACCAAAGCTGCAAAAAGCTTCCTTCAGGCTACAGCATTATAACACTGAAGTTACAATGGTTTAGCCTGAATCACCTGAGTGACCCAACATGATTTCTTTGTATTGGTTTATAATTTTAGTCTTTCAGATATTAAGCTTCAATTTCCAATGTAAAAAGAAACAACCCCACCACCAAACCTGCAAAAATCTCAAGTTAAGTCTTCTACTTTTTCCATCCTTCACTCATTTTTAACTGAAAATATCATACAAAGCTGCAGATTTTCACATGTGCTAGACAAGGAAACTAACTTGCTGGCAGTGTTCCCAAGTCTTTCTTACCACAGAGTAAAAAAATGGCTCTTTTTAACCAATATAGGGAAGCATCATTTTGGGATGTATTTGCAGAGGAATATTTGCACTTCTCCAACTCCTCTTTATCTTTGGCTGTGCTTCCCAGCAGAGTAAGAATTAATTGTGTTTCTTATCTTTGTATTGCACAGGATTCCTTTTGTCATTATAAAACACTCCTGAAGCAGATTCCGTTGACAAGCACACAGAACATCTAAATAACCTCCCTATCCCAAACAGAAAAGTGTGATTCATACCACAAACAACTGCTCCTCCCTAACTTCCACCTCATATATCCATATTAATAAATGCTTTTTCAAGTTATAAACTGCAGCTATTTTTTCTAAGGTTTTGATTTAATTCTTGACTAGCACACCCTACAGATGACATGTAATCTGCTGGCTGGAATTGAGCATCAGCTAAGATGGAGGTAAACACCCGTTCAACCAAACCCAAACTCTTTGGCAATTTATCTTGAGAACTATAGAACAAATGGCAGAGAAAGAGCCTGATCCAACTCCCCAAGAGATCCTGCTGCCTCAGCTTCAGAGGAGGTAGGGCACATGTGCTCAGGTACTGCAAGCTGACCAGACAGAGACACCCAGGCTGGCTTTGCTTGAGCTGGGGAGGCTGGACTAATGTTTTGGATCAAAGAAAAGTAACAACAGCTGCAGCAAAGCTTTTTTTGCCTTGATATGTATGTTCAGAGATGAGTTTTCTTCCACTAGTAAGTTCCAAACATACGGTTGCTGACATGTCCACATGAACAGTGTGTCCCATTTATTTTTATTCAAACTGCACGTGGACAAAACATCAATATCCCTCGTTCTCATACTGGGACAACTGGATTTAAATTGATCAAATAACAGGTTTATAAACCTAAAAGCTCAGATAGAAACACTGAAAGAAACTCTGAGGTGTTCAGAAATGCATTTATATTCTCATTCCCCAGATGTTGAACTTAGGCTCCTCTCCGATCCCAGCTTGTGAGATCAAACCAAACTATACATTCCTGTTGGTTATTTTAATAATCACATGACTTTCATCTCCCTGGTCCAAGATCATTTAGTGCCAGCAGAATCAACCACAGTACCACAGAAAGCTAATATATGTTATTTCAATTGTTAGACATTCTGATTCTTCTTCATACAGAGCACACAATAACGGCCTATCACAGTTCATGTATCTGAAGCGAGTGCTTTCCCAACTCATCTTGAGTCTGAGAGCTGCTCGGCTTTGCAGTCCTTCCTTTCCTTGATGCTATGTCGTCTTCATTCAGAAACTGACCCTTTGAAAATCCTATCCTGAGTGAAAGCCTATCTGGAGGGTTTTGGTGAATATCTACTTAATATGCATTTACACGTAGTGATCTTTCAAAGATCCCACCCCAATGATGTTTTCTCTAAGTGAGTGTTTTCATACTGATCTAGCAGATTCAGATATGTAATTAAAAAAAAAAACGAAAACAACCCCCAAAACCCCACCCAGAAATGCACAAAACCCACAAGGGAAAAAATCCCAAGCAAAACAAACCCAAAATGCCACAAACAGCTCTAATCTCACAACCCCCCACCCCCGAATATAAAACACTCAACCTGCTGCATTATGCCCTACTATGGAGACATTTCAAGCTGAAATCCTCAATAAGTTCAGGTGCTTGCAAAGAACCAGGAGCAGCAGTCAAGCTGCATGCAAGCAGCCCTGTGTCCCCCCTGCAGGTCGTGTGCAGTGAGAACGGGGAAAATACAAAAGAAAATTAAAAAAAAAATCAATCAATACATTATTCCTCCTATCCTGCAATGCCCACATAAGTCCTCGTTAACTTCACTGGCAATTTTATTGCCTTGTCATACAGGAAAAGAAGAGGAAACCTCCTCACAAATAGAGTGCTAAGGAGATGCTGGAAGAAGCTGGAATTACAAAACATAACAACAGAAAACTGAGCTTCTAATTGGCCAGATTGGCCCAATGCAAGGGACACATCCATAATTTAAGCAGTTCAAAACCAGAGCTCGTGGCAATCAGTGTGAGGTCCTTCCCAACAGCAAGAAGAGCGTAGTTACGGTGGCAAGCCAGCCTAATTGCTGAAGTCTTCAGATCCCACTCTCTGAGTTACAACTGCCCTATGGTCCTCAGTTGTCTGTCAGACAGGGACAGGTCTCTACTTACTTCACTGTGAGACTACACTAACTCTGCCACTACCCACATATTGTTAAAATGCAACATAATGTGAAATTGTGTCCCTATATCTCTACAGAAAGATAAAACTGTTAAAACAAAAATTTTTTGTAATGCTACTCTATTAGAGGGTGAGCTGAAGCTCATTAAAATCAGTGGAAGTCTGTCTTCACTCCAACCGGGGAGAGCCATTTCCTCTCTAAATAATATATGAAAACCATACCACAAACAGACATGCATCACAAGAAGAAAATTCTGTATCAAGGCAATCACAACCTATCCAAAACGGACAACCCAGGTTCATTTTTAAGCATAACTTGAATGAAAGTCATACTGTACACAAGTGTCTATTTATTACACCCACTGTAATCATACTGCTACAACGACAATGCATCAGCCTGCTCAGTGTCCAGAGATGGGCAGCTATTTTGCCTGTATCTTCAATGAAAGTGAAGCAGACCCCCCTCACTGAAACATTAACCATTTCAAAAGATCTCATTAAAAGGTTTCCCTGTTTTCACTGATTATTATGTAGCGACTACAAGAACACCTATAAATCTGATTGAATTAGGTTTTCAGGCCTTTATTCCAGATAATTTCTTCTCCCTATGTGGACTTTCTCAGGAAATGAGATTTAATGAGTCATAGGCCTTGCTGATAATCACAGGAGAGCTCATTAGCTTTCTGTCAGATTTGTACCCACTATCTGCCCTCAATATGCTTGTGACTTACTAGAGCTAAATATACTACTGAGAAAGCAGACATACTCAGATGAAGCAATACAGTGGATCTGAAATACTATAGAAATGAATATTTCTCCATAAGAACTTAAAGAAAAAAAAAAAGAAATCAACACGCCTTCTCTCCTTTCTTAACCTTCCCCTATTGCAATGGCATTGCTGGCAGCAAGAAAATTAAGAACGACATCTGAAGAATCCTTGTAGATATGGTAGTGGAGAACTAGTCTAAATAGTCTGCAAGATGAAGCTCTGGGGACTGGAACTCATTTCTGCTCATGTACAAAATTGAGGTTTACCACAGTTTCACAAACTCGTCAGGGCATCAGTGACAGCTCCATGCATGAGGCAGTGCAGGTGAACCTGCTTCTGACCTGCCTCTTCCACATTTACAGCTCTCCATCTCGAGTCTTTCCAATGGAGTTCCTACCTCTCAGCCATCACCTGCACAGCACCCTGCCTCCTGGCTCTACCTGAAGGGCATGGCTCTGAGCTGCTCTGTGCAAAGTTGCTTCTGATCTCCACATAATACACTGGCGAACAGCAATGTTCAGCTGATAGATTCTGAGATATGGATGCCCTTAGACTTCTTGCACCTACAGTTCACATCTCCCAAAAGGAGAGGAAAAGTGAAATTGCGATTATTTCCCATGCTGTTGTTCTTGACCAGATGCGCTTCCTTACTAAGTGCACATTGCAAGGGGCAGGACGAAGCCTACTCTTCACAACTAGTTGCTTCCTTAGGTAGTGTTTGCTTTCATGTCTCTCTGCAGCTTTCACATACCATGAGTTTTTTAGATATAAGGGAAAACTACTTGTGCTTCCCAGAAAACTCAGGATCACCACACATTCTCACAATCTACGTTCACAAAACGCGCCCTGTCCAAATATGTCTTAAGGACAATCCAATAAGCAGGCACCCAAACAGTCCAAGCAGGCAGGTATTTTATCACTGCACTGTTTCCTTTTCCAGGAAATCATCCTTACCAGGAAAAAAAAAAAACCAAAAGGAAAGAATGACTTTACCAAGCACTTCACTGTAGAGGCACTTCCCAACGTGACAAATACTCTTCTCAGCTTAATAAGCAATAATATTTGTTTTTAACCCACTCCCCTCACCCTGTTCTTCAAACCATCATCAGTCCCCCATAGTGTTCCTTACATTTTACACAGATACAGCAGTGGTTGCAGGTTGCAAAGGGTCTGACCAGACTGACAGGAGGAGGAGGTTGTGTTGGTGATGAGCAAGAGTTGTCAGAGCAAAGGGAGCTTTACTTTTCCTGTTTCTGGGGCTCAGCAGAACAGACACAAATCCCTCTCCTTTGCCAATTTCTGCCTATTACAATGTTAACAAAGTTTATATAAATCATGGAAAAAACTCTAGACATATGTATTTTTAAACATAGTGGTAAGTCTGTTGAGGGAAAGAAATGATGGCAGCAAAGTAACACCAGCAATGAAATGTGACTCCAGCTTCCTGGTGTCATCATTTTAGCAACATTAACATCCTGGATGGAGCCAAATTCCATCAAACAGGATGACGATGTAACCCTAACGGCCCATGACAGTTTTTGTTACTTATCTCCCAGTGTATTTTAGTGACCTGCTTATTATCTATAGACTGTTGTTGAAATGCAGAATCTTTCAGCGAATAACTGCTTAAAGAAATAACAGAGGCCTGTGAGAAAAAGACAAAGAAAAGTAATCAAATATTTGCCCCCACTCCTTTTTCATTCAGAATTATCTGTTCAGATCTATCCTTTAATTTCACACTTGCACACTTCAGCACACATTCACTTTGTACCCACAGCACTCACGGGAGCACAGCATCTTACTTTTCCATATGGGAAAGAGGTACATGAGTGATTATTTTTGCTGCACCAGAAAGAAAAGTCAAATACACATCACCAGATCCTGCATCAGAAATCAGACCTTTTCTACGTTAAGCTTTCATGTGGTTTCCATTCCAGTAGCATCTGAGCACTTCCATTACCATGGTATTTGGTAGTTGTCTTCAAAACCTTACCCTAAGGTAGGATATATGTTTATTTTCCTTCTTGCAGATGAAGCAGCAGGGCAGAGCAATCTTCCCATGTTCACAAAGGAAGGAAGATCGTAAAGGAAAAGAAAATGGGACCAGAGTCTTTTGTGTCCCACGCTAGTCTACTGTATCATGAACCAACCCTTGAAAGTGATCAGGTCATTTGAATGTAAATGCAACTAGCAAATTCTCCACCAAGAGTGTGAGTGAAAGCAAAAAGCTGAAATAACCCAAATTTCTTTTATGCCTTAGCACTCATGGCACTCTGCACTAAATCTCATTTCTCTCCAGCTTCAATAAACTTTTGGTAGAAGTTTAAATGATACCTAGATCTAAGCCCATCTTTGTCTTTTCAAAGGAAACTACCTTAGTCACGATGCAGATTGATGGTCAGAGCAAATGAGTGAGATCCGAATTACCAATTCTGGTGCTGCCTCAGGCCACAGCTCCCCAGCAAGCTGGTTCATCTGTTTCATCCTTTCCCTTACTGTAAATACAGGGGGGAGAAACAACTTGTAAGAGGTTGAGATCATCCAGCATAAACTTATATTTAAACAAGCTGTTACAGTCTGCATCTTGAAAGGGTAATTTAGTGATTGATTAGCAGTTCACGAGGTTTCATAGTTTTGCATGTCTGTTTTCTCCTGTTCCTGGCATCTCTCACCTATGCACAAACTCCATGTTGGGATGGTCTTTGTTCTCAATAAGAGCCTTTCATGTGGGGCCACTGGAGGCAACTGAAAAAGCAAGTTTCCTGGCATGGCACTTCCACGTGACCAAGGAGCAGAGGCAGTTGCACATAAGCAACAGGTAGAGCTGATATCCCGTGTTCAGGAAGATCCTGGACTATTTGTCTAATTGGACCAGTTGCACATTTATGTACCTTTTTATCTGTCATTTTCACAGCAACAGAAACAAGCAGCTGTTTATGCCATTATATAAGGTCTTTTTCCCAGGAAGTTAATGGTTTTAAAGTCTGAGCCATTACAAATAAGGATTGCAGGTGTAATTCCATCTCAAGATGACTTTAGTGCGAGGTGTCCCTGCTCATGGCAGGGAGGTTGGAACGAGATGATCTTAAGGTCCTTTCGAACCCAAACCATTCTATGATTCTATGACTTCAGGCTTCCAGTGTTAGTTATTAATCATTCGACTTGCACTTTCCGGGTTTATGATTTTGACAAAAATCCCTTCATTTAAATTATGGCCTTGTATTCAACACTAGGGTATGTATTATTCTATATATAATTTTTAAATACAAAGAGAAACAGCATGGAAAAATTAGAATCGATGACATAAAAGTCTAGTCCTCTTACGGCATCGGCAAACAGAATGCTCTTGACTTTAACCTATGGGTTCCACTTCATATGTGGTGTATTTTTCATACATCATGGGTTTTAATAAATTTGCTGTATAAAGCACCAGAGCCACATTGCCAGCAAAATATAAGGAAAACAAATATGTCAGGGTAATGATGCCAGGACAATTCTTTATTGAAAAAAGCAGTTTATTAATACCTTATTGCTACAAGCTAGATCTTATTATCATCTTGGGTCATTTAGAATCTTATTAGGTATTCTGATGGTGGATGAATAATCCTGTGATAAATTCTTTGCCATGTCCTTCACAGTTGTCATAGCAGGATCATAAACAGCATTTATAACAATCTAGCCTGGAGGAAAAGGCTTACAATGGTCTGTTTAACATGCAGGAAATATTCAGATCGGCCGTGTCTGGTTAGATTGGAGACCCACAGGAGAGATACCAAAGTTAAATGTAGCATGGGTTTCTGTGAAGATTAGCTTTGCAAAAGGCTTTGGGTCAGGGATATGGGGTCTAATGCCAATGATATGGCCACAAGCAGCCTTCTTTCAAGAAAGCCAACTTGAACAGAGATGGTAGCTGCAAGTTACTTTCTTACTGAAAAACCATGTAAGGCTACTTGAGCTGCTAATTCAGCAGCATGGTTGAAATTACTTGTGACTGAGTGGCTTGGAGCTCAGTTGTATACTTTGTGACTATTATATGAAAAAACAGCACATGCACTCACATAGTGAAAAATCTGCAGGTTTTTGCAGAGTTACAGGGCAACTTGCCTTCACTGTGCAACTTCTTGAACTCTTGCAAGCTCAGAACAGAGTTCTTTAGAATAGAAATAAGACAGGCAAATTATAAAAAAAAAAAACCCAACACCTAAATTTACACTGCTCCAAAAAGGTATTAAAAAAAAAAAAAAAAAAAAAGAAATCTCACATAGTCTACACATATGATCACACATACAAACACCTCCCTGTCACTGAACACATGAATTATTTGTACTAGTGTCTCATTCCAAGGTGTGACACCAGTTCCCAGAGTCCAAGTGCAATTAGTGAAACTCAAACGACCAAAACGTCAGAAGATAAGTTATTTTTAAATGTTTGTAGTGGTATGAACTAAAGCTCAGCCAAAACTAACCATGCAGGACCTGTCAGACACATTTTCAGGAGACGGCTAATAGAAATGGGTGGCTTACTGGAAGGGATGGTGGTGACAGATTTGAGTACAGCCACACAAAATTCCTCCACAGTAGGTGATGCCTTCCTCTCAGCACAAATAACTGAGACTATGGAAAGTGAGCAGCAAAACTTGCTTTTCTTAGAAAAAGATGAATTGTCCCTTCCACTTGAATTTTAAATACATAAAATGAATGAGTTCTGTAGCTCTAGTCCCTAAGACAGAGCTTGACTGCTGGAAAGCTAGCACAACCGTCCACAGCCAAGACATGTAGAAATTGCATTCTGGGACATCCGTTGCTGCAGTTATTTGGATAACTCCAAGTAGAAGAATATCACCAAATCCCGGGATTTGTTTGCAACTGCAACTACCACCCACAAAACCAGATTTTGCAGACATCTCTGCGTGCGCCCAATCTTACTACCAACATGCAGCTATGCTGCTTCCAAGGGTAGTATGTATGGCAGTGAAGTTAAATGGGTGCAGATCACAGTCACCACAAAGAGCAAAGTTCTGTGAATTGCTCAGAATTTGTTCCCAACTTAAAAAAATTAATTGTCAATCATTCTAAAGTTGAAAATACATCCCAAAAAAGAAACTTTAAGTTATCCAGGTGAACCCTGAGAGGGGAAAGGGACTAAGATCACCAAATTATTACTTTGAATAAGTTCTCAAACAGCTCCATTCTTTTACCTCCTGTGTTCTCCTGCTTTCCTCTAAGTTTTTGTTAGCTGACTGCAGATTCTGTGAGGTGTAACCGTACCTTCACAGGTCATTTTTAGCACTTGGGTTGAAGGAAAGCTCACTTGTAGCACTCAGGCTGCTAAAGCAGCACAATATACATGTTTCAATCACACCGTAATCATGACGGTATCTCAGATTTTCACATTTCTAAACCAACAGCAGGTAGAATAATGATACCAGCAGCTATAATTATTCTTGGCATTTTTATTTTTTAATAATAAAAGTCAGCCTTTGCTTCTTCCTAGAAAGCCATGCTTTCTACTGAGAAGGTTTTAATGTTTTTTTCCAATGTGACATTTACAGTGAGAACACAACACACAACCAGACTGAAAAAGCAGCAACGTAAAATGAATACCTTTTAAAATTATAAATTAACTGAAAGTCTTCGGAGGTTTAAAACTGCTAGTATCATTCTAAAAATGCACAAAATCCCTCCAAGGCAGCTCTTGATACAGTCACCTAAAGCATATTAATTTACAACATACCTAAAGCAGTTTTCATTTGGTACCAGAGCCATACAGCTGCGCATAAGTAAACACTTCTGGTGTACAAACCATTGATTAGACCAATTGCCTTTCATTCCCTGTGAGTGAATGCTACACACATCCACCAACTGCAAGTCTGCACTGCTGTCTGTTAGAGTTTGAATGTCTAATTAACAAGGAGTTCAACACTATTGACTTTGGAAGACTATGACCAATAACTTCACCTGTACAACACAATGAGATGAGAGGATGGAGAAAGTGGAAATGACATGAGTTTAGAAATGTCTGGGCAACATCAGTGTGTGTGTATAAATACATATGTGCACATATGTGTACATATGCGTGCATATAGAGAGAGTGCGGGGTTAAATTCTCCTGGCTTATTTCTCAACACACAGTTTCTCCTAGAATATACCATCACGGGTTTCTAGCAATTTCTGCTTGATTTCTGTTAACTTCTAGAAAATACAATCACTTTTGAATAGAGAGTAAGGGTAAAATAAAAACCTATAACACCTCTATCCACAGTCATTTTTGCTACAACAGTCATCTAACATATCCATGGTCCTGGTATGTAAGTGTTTGGAAGCATCCTTGTAAACAAATAATGTATGGACCAGACTGTATTTTTCCTTAAAAAGAATATATTATGCATTTCCAGCCCTAACCATTCTATGATTATGAATGTTCCTTTTACAATAAATGAGGTAGAGAAAAAGCAGAATAACAAACTCTACAATGTAGACTTAGTGGATTCATTGCAAGTTTGAACAGTTCATCAATACAGATTATGAACCACTCAGATGGGCTTTAGAGCCAGTAGCTAAATAGGCTGGCAGATACCTTGATCATGAACAGCAACAGCATTATTCTTCACACTTCAAAGCCATTTTCACTTCGTGAGCGGGATTAGACTATATAACTGCCCAGAGCTATACAAATAAATGGAGTTTGGTGCTACCCAAAACAGAAATCTGCTGAGAAAGACATCTGAAACTGGCAGTAGGTGCAGGCACTGCAAATAATACTGCTGCATAGATGGATGATGCACCAGAGACCAGCTCTTATCATAAAAACTACAATAGCAGATGTCAGTGAAATAACACTTAGCAATGACATGGGCATTCTACAAAAGTCAATGAGGAAAAAAAAAAATCTCAGGTACCTGTGTATGTTGTTAATCATAATTAAGGCAAGCGTGACAGTTTCTTGGCAACAGACACTGAGTTCTCTTCCCTGACGAACAAATCCTGCAGGAATACTCTCTCTTTCATTATATCAAGCCTGCAGTTCTTTACACTGATGTCCTCCACTTGGAACACTCCAAGTCACAGAGAAACTTTTGTTTTGTCAATTGCTTTTTGCTGGATAATCACAGGATGACCTCCACAAAAGAAAGGAGCAAGTTTCTCATTAGTAAAGTAAAAAGAGCTTTAAAAGCTAGTAATCTAAACAAGCACATATACTAGTGCAGACAGGGGCAGGAGAGTGGGGACAAAAGAGATTCACAGCATCCGAGTTAGGGACCTAATGGTATCCATATCCTCAAAGAAGACTGATAGCACCAAGTAGAATAGCAAAGCATGACTACCCTACAAGGAGCAAGTGAATGCTGGCCCTTCTGAAGACGTATTTTTACTTGCTTAAAACAGTATCTGTAACACCTAACAGTGAGCGTCTATATGCAAACATTTCCAAGAAAGCAATTTCCAAGTAGACTTTCTACTGACCTTTCGGTAATTAGGAGATTACCAATTCTTCAACAACAATAGAAAAAGGATGATTTGGAGGGAAGCAATCATTTTCAGGTTTATTCTCTCCTTTTAAAAACCATTCTGACGGCAAGGTTTTGGCCAACTGCAAGTATTTCCACTCAAAACAAGTCATAAGTTACCACGATTCCTTATTTTTTTTTTTTTTTCATAAAAGGAAAAAAAGGTTGATTAAAGAATACACTAGAAATGCATGTATGAGCCAAAAGGGCTGCAAAGAAACATGGTTATGATTCTAAAAGAAGGTGTAAGTACCACAGAGAGAAAAGAAATCCCTTGCAGTATGTATAATTACATTACTGATAATTATATCTCAGTAATGAGGAAATTACAGTAGAACACCAGCAAAGCCTCTCACAATAAATTGCACAAGTTTATGGAACAATCTCTTCAGGGAAGTGTGTGGAAACCCCCTACATCATCTGAAAGACATGAAACACGGGAGACGAAACACATTCACAGTGCTGTGGGGACAATAGCGAGCAGGAAGAGAGATGGACTGGTCTTCTCCATTTCTCAATGCTGTGCCACAAGCCCAGGAGTGGGGTTTAAAATCACCACCTCTGCTGTCTTCCATTTTTGTTGTCTGTTCCTGGCTGTATCTCATGTTAGTGAGATCCCACAGGGTTTAGCAATTAGCATGAGGAAAGCAGTATGATAATCAGAAGAAATTAATGGTTTAAAACCATAATCTTACACTTCCCCTGAGACTTGTTCCATGCATTTGGATTCTCAAAGAAAAGAAAAAACAACCAGGTAATTGATTCTTATTAAGAGAATGATCTGCCACATAACACTCTCCATGTGAAAAAGATGGTCATTTTAAAGTGCTCTCAGAGTCGAATGAACCTTGTCTCTGACTAGCTTTCTAAAGAAGAGAGGATAGGACCTTCCATGTCATCCTTCTCTTTTGCACCCGAGAGTGACATAGGTCTTCATGTCCTAACAACCAGCATCTGAAAAAGGGAGCAGCATATGACAGTGAAATAGCAATCTTGAGGTTTTTGGCGGCAACTTCAATGAGAAAGGTGGAGAAATGAGCATATACTGCTTGCTGTTCTCAGTCAGTTGTGTGGAGAAACCAGGCCAGCTCACGAGTTGTGGATATTATCAAACTTCAGAAGTTATACATTGTATTTAACTATGTCCAATGCTGAATTTTTATACACTCCTTGGAAAAGATTGCCATGGTTAACTACACTATTAAACATGTGTGTTATTTATTCTGGCTGATTTCCCCTTTCAATGAATTTATTACTTATGTAAAAAAGCAGTCATGTAAAGCAGAAAAAATAGCCCTCAGTAAGTGTCTGGTCTTTCTTCAGTGAGTGTAGGAACTAAATGAATCTCTTGAAGACTTTTCCAAAAATTAGACAGATAGAAACACTCAGCCACTTCATTCCAAAAGAATGCTTCAGATAACCAAGAGCTGGACGACTTACTGAGTAAACGGAGAAAATTTTCAAGATCTCTATTCTGTGGAGCAGGTGGAAGTGTTTCATCTGTAGCATTTTGGCAAGCTAGTACTAGTGCTTCAGCTCCACACTTCCTTTGCACAGTTTTATCTATACACTACAGGTGGTTCAATGGGCAGCATTTTTCCTGTGAACTTGTTTATTCGTTGTGTCCTTCACACGGAGCAGCCTTGCCTCAAAACTTGGACTCGGTCATAGAATAAGGCTGGACGCAAACTTGTGCTGCTCCGTTTCCGAGATTTCACAGCAGACATTAGCAGTGCAGCGCATCTTCCCTGAACTGAACATCAGCTCGCACAGGAAACGATTTGGAAGTCTATGTGAAACAGCACCACCTGGTGATCTTGGCCATAATGACAGCGCGTCTTTCCATGGGTACTCAAAAAGTTCTTTTTTCTCTTTTCTTCCAACATCCCAAGGTAAGAAGATTAAAAAGGCAGAGAACATCCCCAACCTTTAGAAGCTGTAGTTAAAATTTTAAAATTATATAAAATGTGGAAAAGGTAACATTACTCTAAATCTCAAGACCCCAAAATACTGCAGACAATCTCACAGAGGTAAACCTTGAAGTCAAGTAGAGAAGTAAATTCTGCATACAACTGAGTTTATATTGCTTAAAGTCCTTCATTTATCTCCTTCTACATCAAGTCACTGCCTCAACTATTTTCCTGTAGGCAGCAAGCCACATTCCTCCTGAACCACAGTAGAAACAGATTGTCATGAGCAAACAAGCTTTGTTATATACAGGAAGATGGAAAAACAACCTCAGCAAGAGACAGATGAAACAAAATTGCAATCAGCCACCATCAAAAGACCAGTTTATCAGGAGCCACAAGCCCACCCTCTTCATAGCAGTGATGCAGGAGCTGACTTCCCCACAGGAGAGGTGGCTGCTGGCACTTCCTCACGAGGCTCATGCTGCCAGACCCACTTTTTATGAGTACATACCCACTTTACCTCGGAAAGCTGAGCTGCAGAATATTAACCAACAGAGGCCTAATTTGAAGAATCCTGATCTTTCAGATATCAGGAATCTCTATGCTTTTAAATAACAACTGAGATTCAAAACATATAGCTTATGCCCTTCCCAGACCTGGAGCCCCCTTACAGTCACCGGTTGACAGCACCGTACCCTTAATAGTTCCAAACAAAGCATCTTTAGTATCAGTTTGGGAAAAAAACCCATCAGAAATACCGTATTCAGACAGATGTCAAAACAGTTCTCTCTCCCCAGGGACAGTCTGCCTGACTGCCCTGCTGGTTTTGGCACTCCGAGAGCTCAACACAAGTCTATTAGGATAAATTTTGTCATAAGATAAATTGCATGCTCAAAACACCTCCTCAAGTTTCAAAATCCACAATTAACAGCTTCATATCCATAATGGCAAACATCAATACGTCTTCTTCAGAACGAACCTACCAGCTGCATAAATTCAATGACTACTTTAATACAGTGGCATTGTGGTAGCATACTCATGCCATACTCTTGTGAATGCTGACCATATTTACTAGGATTGTGGCTCCTTTGAAACAACCGGATGTGTTCATGATTACAGGAGAAACACCCCTAACCCTCAAAGAGTGACACCGCAGATATTGCTGGTTTACACCTTACAAGGCTGGACGTTCAAGGCCAGTGGAAGCTCACATCACTTCTTCCTCCACAATCACAACTTGTGTTCATTTTTGTTTCCTTTAATTTATACTCTACAACAGAATACAAACTTGTAGATAAGACACCAAAGGAGCCAATGTTTTTTCTATAAAAAAGTAATACCTTCTAAAATTCAATGTATTTAAAAGGAAAACTAGATCCCAGGATGCAAATTTGTCAAGTATCTTTCCCTGATGTCTAGCGTCATCTTTTGCATTTTGTCAAAAATATGAAATGGAAAAATATTCTCCTTGGTTTTGTTTAATTTCTCAGCTCTGGATCCTTGTTCTTACCTGCTTGAACTGAGTTAAGTTACTAGAAAGTTACCCATAGGCTAGACTTCTCCAAGTATGTGATCGCAAGTGTCACAGTCAGCCCTTTGGCACTGGAAGTAGATTCCGTAACAGATACTTAAAAGCACGTGATTGCTTCTGTCCTTGAATGGACATAAAGAAGGTTGTAGAGAGCTTGCAGAAGGTACAACTGATGTTCTCTTCCTTCAGAAAATACAGTAACTCTTCATGAAAGATTGAAGAAAGCGTTTTGAAAGAGGATGCACAAGCAGGAAGAAAAAATTCCACATGAGGGTTTTTGGAGCTGGAAATAATCACTTGGACCAAGGTGCAGATGGAGCAGCACAGCCAGTAGTTTGAGCCCTCTTGTCCCAGACCATTATGATTACAAGTTAAGCTCATCACATACACTAAATACTTCTAATCTGTAGTACAGACACCTTGCCCCATTATTTATAAAATCTTATTTACAGGCAAGACATTCCAGCAAGTCCAACTAACACATCTCTTGTTATAAATATTACTGTTTGCTATTTCCTTTTATAAAGGAAGGATTAACACCAATATTAAAGAAAGATTGGCATCAAGCAGTCAAAACTAGTCTGTGATCCTCTGCACATGGCTCACCAGGCCTAACTCCATAGGAGGCTTCTCTGAGACTATTGAACAACTCCGTAATTTGCAGACTGAAAGGATGCTCAGAACTTTTTTCAGCACCTCAGAGCGGACAAAGCTGACCACAAACAAGAATCAGTCAAAGCTGTCAGCCACATCAGGGAACATTAGGGAAGGGTTTGTGTTTCTCTGAAGTCCAAGAAAAATGCTATGGTGAGAAGAGAGCCAGAATTTCCAAGCAGCTGGTTCATGGGTAGAGCTCGGATCTCTGCACACCGGAAAAACAAGGGTAAAAGGAATTGTCCTGTAACTGTTTAAATGAACAGCATCCACCCTCTGAAAGGTAATATGCCATCATCAGCTTCTGACACATTGATGATGTATTATTATCAAGGACTTTCCTAAGCTGTGGCAACAGTAAGCAGCATTTTTTGGACTTCAGAATTAGAGCCAGGCTGTTACACAGCCACTGTTCTCCAGCATTCTTTCATTTACCATCTAGTTTGTGTCTTTACTGTAAATACTGATTTCAACTTGTAATTTTCTAATCAACCGAAACTGCAAAATACTGATTAATCTAAATAATAACATAATTATAATGAAATCAGATGCGTCACTGATAGAAGGCAGATGCAATCTGAACAGAGTGATTGGTGCCTTAAAAATGGCATTCTTGGAATAACAACAGGGAACCTCAAGGGATTTTTAATGCTACTGTTACTGTTGATAAGTAAATACTATGACATAAAACTATTTAGAAAGATACAGGAAAACAAAACCAGGAGTTTTTTGGCAGAGATTCTCTTAATTCTTTGTCTAAGTCTCATGAACGAAGGAAAAATAATCCAGTAAAGGATTTTCATTATGAAAATGCTTTGTCTACCTCCCTTTCCACATCACTCCACCACATTTTCTATCAAGATGATTTGTTCTGGGTTGTTTTCTGACCTTGTGAAGGCAATCTAGTTTCTCCCAAATTAGCTTTTGGCCCTCTAGAAGAAGGAAAACATACACCTCCGAGGTAGCATCTGACTGGTCTGGAAATGGTAAGACTAAGTTTAAAATGGTGGGGAAGGCTTTTTAATTTTAATTTTTTAATTAGTCCTGATTTAAGTTGGGCTTTCAAAACTCCCAACATTTCTCCTCGGAATAAGCACCCAAAGTCTTTGCCTTTTTAAAATCATTTTCAGTGAGCAGTGATGTATTCAGGTGAGGATTTCAGATGTCACAGCATTCTTCAAAAGATAAACGGCCAATGAAAAAGCTACACGATAAACATGTGGCAGTAAGATCACTAGAAGTAGCAAAACCATAGTGTAAACTCTCACAGAAATCAACATTTTCGTAGTTCTGGCCCTTGTAGATCTAGATTCTACATTTTAAAAAGTATCAGCAACTAAACTTTACAACAGATGTAACTAGAAGTTTTAAGAGGCTGTGTTAATCTAAATGTAAGTACTCAGTAAACTAACAGGGAGAAAAAACCCTAAAAATCAAACAGCTTCTCCATTAAGTTGTTATTTTGAAAACAAGGGACCGGACACAACAGCTACAGAACACAAGCCCAAGATCACAAAGCACAGAGACATGCACATACTCTGCTGTGGCAGTTCCATCCCATGTCCTGCTTCCTCCCTTCCTTACATCCTAAGCTGTTTGATTCAGGCTATGGGCATGGGAAATGATTCTCACTCTACGTTTGTTCACAGACACACGCATCTTAATTGTGCCAGAAAAACACTCATAATGCAGGTAGCATAACGTCACAGAGTGACTTCCCTGCCTCATTTGTGTGTTTCTTCTTTCCTCAACCAATTCCAACGTAAGTAATTCAATTCCCACTGCCCAAATTCCCTTTTTGGTAGCCAAAAACCATATTAGCATCCCCTACCTTACTCCAAAATGAAAAGTAACTTTACTGTCACAGAAACGAGAGAGGAACCCCAATTACAACTGTATGAGCACTTGGATATTTCAACAGGCTTTTAAGCTATCCTTTTGTGTTGCTCATAACTCAAATTCCCCAAGAGCTGACCTTTTTGGTATTGTTGTTTGGCTTCTACTTCAGCCTCCATGCAGGTTTTTAGACGGAGATCGCTAAGTTTACATAACATCAGTTCAGAGCTGATTCAAAGCTGTCTCACCTGATCATTTAAACAAAAGACTGAAGCCATTTTAAATTTAACCTCTCTTATTACAGATGACTCTATAAGAAGTACACAGAGGTCACTTTTTCCACAACATGAAACAATTAAAGATGTGCTGCATTAATTTTACTAATGTTTAATAGATTATAATTGGAATTAGGTCTCCAAAGGGAAGGTTTGAACACGTGTTTACCAATAGAAGAATGACAAGGATTGATCAGAAATAAAACCAGAATGTTTAGTTTAATTACTTCCTTGGTTATCTGAATATAACTGTTTGTGTAGAAAAACAAGATTGCCACTGGAAACAAGAAATCCCTTAGCTTTCTTCTTTCCACTGGCAATCTGCTAACAGCAGCAAATTACATTCAAATTGCACATCAACTAGTATTAGTATTAATTGTAAACTAACCTCAGTTCACTTAATTGTGGGCATAATGAAGTATTACAATTAGCCATAATATATTATTTAAATAAGAAATATCAATATTATTTAGAGCAGGTGCCAATTACAGCAGGCAGTGAAATATGCCACCAACCAGGATTTCAATTAGAAACTCAATTTCAGCAGAGACAAAGGTCCCCATCACTGTGGTGAAGCAGCTCCCAGCACTAAGGTGCACCCATGGGGAGGGGAGGCCAGCAGGGATCTTGTCGGCACCTCAGCAGGGATCGCATGGGAGTTCTGGAGGAAAACAGTACAGACACAACTGCAGCTTCTGCAGAGCAGGTTTATACAGGACTGTCCAGGAGAAAGAGATCACGATATGAACCCACTAGGTCCAAGGTGCTAGTGAACTGCTATTAAAACTACTTGGGTCAAAAAATACATTTAATATCTGTATAGTCACTACTGTTCGAAATTCTCTTTGCTTAAGAACATGATACCTACAAAGCAGAGTTTTCCATGGATTAGGATGCAAAAACTCTAGGGCTAAATACATGCCTCCTTTTCAGTCTTTTCAAACTTTCAAGATTCATTTCTAGCTTCTTACCCCATTTCTCTGCAGTTTTGAGTAAAGTAGGAGAGGCTGAAGTTTAAATCCCCACCAGCTTAAATTTGGGTTGAAGATGCTTGGAGTTTCTAACCCCAGTTCTCTATTAGGATGAGGACATTTAGGATGACCCAAAACATGCATGTCAAACTTAGCATCAGGCAGCGTAACCAATGTTTTTGCCAGAATACATTTATCTTCCCAGTACAGAAATTGCATCCAGCAGAACAGTATCTGCCAAAGTGGAAACAATCTGCATCTATAAAGGGACCTAGACTAATTTATATGAGTTAAACTTTCTACTAAAGATGACTTATGCTACAGCTACCAAAATCTGAATTCCTTAGCTTCCACACATCCTCACTGCTTCAGATCTCAGTATGTAAAATTATAAAGTAAATGTAGCAACTCAAGGTCAGCAAAACATGGAAAATCTCAGGGGAAAAAAGTCAAAATAACAGATATGTTCTATGTGTTCTACCCTTCCTAGAAATGCTCCTGGGTTCCATTGGACCCTAAAATGGGGGTTGTCAAATGAATGTTGCCAACAACAAAACATAGCACCAGTGATTTTTTTAATTTCCCAAGTATTCAAAAGCATTAGTCAGTTCCTGACATCATGTTGCAATAACACAAAGTAAGGAAAAGATTTTGATTAGCTAGGGAAAGTTCAAGAGAAAAATTGCAAGCTGAAATATGCTGCAAGTACGCTCAAGTTTCAGCCACAGGCCCACAGTGATAGAACTTTTCTTGCTGTACATTAAGATAATTTCAGTATACTACAATTATGTGCCTAATTAAAATTAAGAAATTAGAACACAGTTAAAAGGAATGATATTTTGCTCACAGCTAATTTCATTAAAGTATTAATGAACAGGACTCATTTTATGGCTAGAGGGCAACTACTTTCTGCAAAGTACTTCCATGCCAGCTAATTTATTCATGCATGAAAAACAATCCAATGAGAAATGAGCGAGCCGGGAACTGCTGCTCCTAATTAAAATATTTAAAACACCACGTCTATTCTGTTCCATGCAGCCAAAGACCTCAGCCAGGAGCCAGCACGATGCCAATTAACATGGAACAAGCAAACACACAACACCCACAGCTTCTGATTAAAGTGCATGTTATTGCACCATACGATATATTGTTCCACACATGTATGTAAATGTTTAATTAACCCATGTCTAAATCTCTGTAATGTTCAGAAATGGAGACTTTAAATCCTAAACAAGTGACAATCAGACCGCATGAGTTCACTTTTATTTATGACAATGCTTTCTTAGGAAACCCATTGGTGTCATCGTGCAATTCGCGCTGTAAAGTAGTTCTTAAGGGAGGGAGGGGAGGCAGAAGCAGAGGAGGAAAAAGGAACAGGCAAAAGATTTTATTTTCTGCACTTTAGACAGCAATGAGATTGCTGGTTGCCAAAGGCTTGGAAATGGAACGCAATGCTGGGTTAGCCTCAGGTAATACAGTATTTTTCATTAATAATTGAAGGAAGAGCCTGGGACTAAACCCATTTGTCAGTCTTGGACGGCGGCAACAAAAACAAAATAAAACCGCTTCCTTTATAAACCAAAGAGCTGTTTGTGGGGGAAGAACCCAAGGGATGGTTCCCACTAGAGAAGAGCACTGTAAAAGCTCAGAGAGAAGTTGGAGACTTGCAAACTTAGTAGAGAGCAGGATCAGAAAAACAGCTCTAAACTTTACTTCACACACAGGCAAGAAAAATGAGTTCAAGGAGACTTGAAAAAGCAGAATTTTTCCTCAGTTTGCACCACCGTAGGTCTTCCTTTTTGAAAAGTTTCCAGGGTCTTTTTCCCCCCTTCAGTTGATCTTCAAGCATCTCACGAGAAATCTGGCTCCCCACAGAGGTTATTCTTCCCCTTTTCTATTCCATTCCCCTGCAACACTCATACACCAGTTTCTTCATTAAATGCAGCAAGTGAAAGAAATTAAACAGCCTTCCCTTGCTTTTCCTGGCTGATGGAGTAGACTTACTTCTGTCTTTCTCGAACTGACAAGATCTGCAACCTGTTGTTGGAAGTCTCACATTAAAAAAGAACCCACAGTTGTCAGGAATCCCACTAGAGCAGCTCTTAAAATTTTCCTATTAAGAAACCATGGAAATTTGTTCGCACAGCCAGCACTCATTCAACGTAACGTGTGCCCAGCCCTCGTGCACTGGCTGCAGAGCGGTGAGCTCGCACACACTCTGACTCTCTTCATTGGCAGGTATTTTGCGCCCTGGACTTGGTCCTAACCTGTCTCTGATTCAGGGGAAGACAACCGGGAGCTCCAAGCCTCCAGAGAGCCAGGGACGCAGAGGTGGTGGTGTCTTCAAGCAGAGACTCTAACACAGTGTTTCACAAGTGCCTGGCTCAGTTACTCTTCACCAATCAGCTCAAGCTGCCTAGGCTCTGCCATAATACGAATAGTAAGTGTGGAGTCACAACAGAAGGACATTAACAAAATGGGCTTTAACCTCTTGGCAAGATTCCACTACAGTTAAAAAATCAGGCTTTTTCATGACCTGCAGAAAGTTGTTCTTCCCTTTGGAATATCCCACCAAGAGGAGCCTAGTGAACAGACTTTAGAGAATGAGACATATGGAGGATTTTTCTTTTCCTCTCAAGCAAGTTCATGCAAGTTTAAATCAGAATGGACTTTAAATTTAAATACTAAAACTTACAAGTGTCAAATTCTATCTTTTCCTTACAAAACAAAGGCCAGAGCTTGCAGGGAAGGGAGGAGGAAAGGAACAAAAGAAAAAGATATTGAGCAACTCAAAAAAGGGCAAGAAGCTACCAAGCACTATGAAAATATCTAGGAAGCCCATCTTTAGCAGTCATTCTTTAAAAATTACAGTTAAATTTAAAAAGGGAAAAGCCACATCTTGCTTCTTACCTGTTTGTTCAGGCTTTTGACAAAGTAGCATTAAAAAAACCCCAAGCAACTTCTGGGCTGTGTTTTAAAACTTGACAGCCGTGTCAACTTCAGCTACAACTCCTGCATGTATGCTGGCACAAACCGGGTCAACCCCAGGCAGTGGCAGAAGAGCAGATAATGTAGGATATAATTTAGTAGTGATAGCAGTCTGGCAGCATTCCTCCTGGACTCACCACTGCACTACAAGTACACCTGCAAGGTGTGGGAAAGGCAAGAATATTGGGGAAGAGGGAATGGTGATGTGAGAAAAAGGATGCCTGGTGGTAAAACCAAAAGGGGATGAGACATGGAATCAAACAGAAATGGTAAGGTCAAAGAGATCCAAAAAGGAATGAAGAAAAGACGTTCATAAGGGAGGAATATGGGAATTCAGGGAAGCAAAAGAAGATGGGTTTTAAAAGATAAAAAGAGCAGTCAAGACAAATTATTGCTGAAACCACCATGGGAAGTGCATACCGAATCCAGGATAGCAGGACCATCTTAATAATACATTTCATCTCCTCTTAACATCCCTAACGTTCGGATTTGAAGGCAAATCTCTGTTCAGTCTCAGTTGCTATCGGTATTCCCTACGTTGCTGTTGATCAATTTAGAGATTCCACTTAAACATAGGGAATTTTATTTGCTTTATTACACACTCTGTATGGCCATTGAAGCACTCTTCACTTTTTCACAGATCATTCTTTAGCCTGTAGTGTCTTCTGTGGCAAAACAATCCCTTAGCCTCCTAAAACATCTTCAGTCTCCACATACATATCCTGATCTGTTCTACCAATTTAATCAGTGAGCTACACTGTATGTCCCACTCCAGCCTCGATCCCCTGTTCAGTCTATCCATTGCTACAATAGCACACACAAGTCAGATTCAGGATCCAGCTTGGTGCACCAGACAAAAAGATGGCTTAAGGCTACGTCAGTCCATCCTCACCTTCTGTTATTCTTGCACTCAGCACAGTACATGACCAAGCATATGTCTCAGGACCAATATGTAATAATCTTCAGACATCATCACTGTTGTAAGTTTATTGCTGGCTAATGGTTCTCTTTGCCAGTATTTTTAGTGCTGAACTGCAAAAACATATGAATAGGTCCCCTAGTTCTACACTCTAAATCCTGGAAAAACATATTTACAGCACATAGGAGACTAAAAGTTGTGGTTGTGTTCCTCCTCCTCCCCTCCCCCCCCCCCCCCCTTTTT
>NW_009943247.1:46565-84394 GCF_000696875.1 Nestor notabilis
AAAGCTTAGCTGCACATCGACAAGTGGTAATACATTTGGGATCCTTAGAACTCTACCAATTTAAGAGAAAATCCATCCTGTTATACTTCACAAGGGATCCACTTAAAAAGATCTTGTGTCCCATGGTAATCACTGAGGGAATTTTGCTGCAAACTGCTCCACATGGAAACAAGACTCAGCTACTGCAGCATGACTGGCAAGATAAGGACCAGAGAGAGCTCTGGGTTGGGTTGGGTTTTTTCCAGCCATATAAGCAAGGGTGGATACAAAACCTCACAACAGACAATTGGCTTCATCAGTGTTGAAAAGCCTCCCCATTATTCAAACAGCCCATATAGCAACAGCTTTTACCTTGTCTCAAACTCTGCTTGAAATGAAGTCAGTTCTTCCAAAAGGTCTGTGGACTTGTGGTCAGTAAGGTATAGTCTCTTTGCAAAGACCTCATCTTTCCTTGAGATTTACAATGAAATTTGAATAGCATCTGCATGCCTCAGACAGGGATAAATGTCACCTCTCCAAATGACACAACAGACAAACCACTAATGAATATACCTCTCCGGATTGTGTTACATTACCAGGATTTTTAGAGACATTGCAAGAACAGTGTTTATCCAAGATGCCTGATTTTCTACATTCTCTAGAAGGAGATCATGCTTTCACTTGTGTTCTAAGTTAAGCAGCATAAGTTAATTTCAATATTCTCGAGTATCAGGAGCAAAGAGCAAACTTCAAAGAAGACACCACATTTTTACGCATCTTTAGCCGTACAAACATAAGTCCTTTTCCATAACTGATGCAGCTATTCTAAAGAATGTTAACTTACTGTTTTCTAAATATGCAGATGTTATGTTGTCATAGTTTCATAAAGTAATGAAGAGCTTTTTAATATTTAATAAACCTTGCATGCTGTCCCCAGGCAGGGAGCATAGACTGTTGATAGCCAGCTACTAAATGTCCATTAAAATACAGCATCTCTCCTTAAAATGTGCTTAACAAACAGTTTATATCACCTGCAATGAAATATGAATTGTTTCAGCTACAAACCCAAAATACTTTCATCTAACAAGAAACCTAGAAAGGCAGCAGGGAAAGGTGGCACTTCCTGCATCTGTTCTGATCTGCTAAAATCTTTGCCCTGTGACAAATGCCTGTCTCTCTGTCTGCTGTATGGCAACATGACAGACCAAAGGGCTTGATAAAGGCAAAGAATGCTACAGAGAAGCTATTTCTAAAGCTGCTTCTTGGGAGTCTTGTTTATTGTCTCTTGTGTGCAATGCAAGTCTTAACATATTGCAATAATGATCTTCACTAATTGGATACAGAAGTCATTAATACAGAACAATAATATTTGTACACTTTAGTACTGCCTTTTTATGTTCAAAGGCAAAAAAACTAATGCTAATGAGATTTGATAGAAACAAGGAAAAACATTAATGCAACTAGGACTAGACATTGCCCTCCATGGCGCTGCCACACTGGGGGTCGAGCTATGCAGTGGATTCTGTACTGGACATTACCAGATGGCCTTGCAAAAGGGAAGACGTGTCAAAGTGCTGCATAAGGAAGTGTTAGCAAAGGGCAGGGAGTTCCTAACTCCTCCTGCCTGATCAACACAGGCGTGCAAAGGCCACAGCAACAGACCTCTTGCCTATCTACGGTTATTCATCTTTGTCACCTCACTCTGCTCACAAATATCCCTACATTGCCAACGCAGCTGTGATCAGTCCAAAATAGAAGATAAAAGGTACACTCCTATCAAAAGATAAAAATGAGGTCATCAGAAATAAATACGGAAGATAACTAGTCCACCAAAGGCCAGGGTAGCTGGCACAGAGTTTGGCTCTGGCTTTATAGGAAACATAGAAATAGGAAAACGATAAACATGGTGCTTTTAATTGAAAAGAGTCTTTAAAACTGATCTCAGCTCCACAAGAGTTTTGTAGCATGAACTTTGGCTTCTTAGGCTGTACTTCTTGGTGTCTAATTGGTTCGATGCCTGAAGAGAGGGAACAAACATGATTAGAGAAAAGCAAGCTGCCTTTTGAAAATCAAGAACCTCTTTGAATGTTGAATATCCCTTAAAAGTGAATTGGATCCAGCTAGCTAGTCCAGTGCTTCTGAGTTACAGAAGCCTAACCAGGCTACATTTATTAATTTAAAAGGTTGCAATAATTTTAGGGTAAATTTTGCCTAAATAAATGCACATGGAGTACAAAAAACCTCACATGTATTCCCTGAAAGAATGCAAACATAAAAAGACACTACTGATTTCTTCTTCCACTAATCAATATATATTGGTCCTTTTCTGCAGCAACATGTGATCATATGAACCTTGGGCCATATCAATATGCAAGCCCTAAATGATTGGGAAGCAAATGGTAACAAAGTCATTCTAAAAGGCTTTTACTCTGACATGTCCATGGAACAAGCATCACACACCTGCTCAAAAATCCAACATCATCATAAAATTTCATATTTTGTATTTCTTATGATTTTGACACATCTGTTTGTATAACCAAAACCCTAACTATCACTGTATACCCTGAACATACTTCTAGTCTAATGAGCTATATTCAACTTGTGGAGCTTTAACATTTTCCATAAGTATACAACAGTGGCTTTCCCGTGCTATTCCCAAAGATGTAGTTTTGGAATCGGAATGCCGTTTTTGCTCCTGGTCACTTTCTGATCAAGTGAACTAGAAATACAACAATTTGAGTTATTTGTAAGTATTACACTGCATGAAAATAGACATAAAGAGAGTTTGCACGTTTCTGGGAAGGAGAAAAAAGGAAAAGCAAAGGTCTTTTCTCCCTTCCTGTAAGCAAGGATGCAGCTGTTCTGTATCTTTCAAAAGAAAGTTCTAGTTTTGTTTTTATCACTCAGATATACCATGTATAGCACTGCCGGGGTACTAAGGCCCTGAATATCAGCAAGAAACTACAGAACATGGACACACCCAAAACAATGTGTGGATAAAAATGTCTATATAGAGGCTGGCTTTTTCTTAAAGAATCAAACATCTCTCCATGGTCCTTATCTGCTAAGACGACACACAGTGACAGCAAGCAACTATCACACTTGCTGAGTTCAGGCCTCAGTTCTCCCCACCTGTGACCTTCTAGCAACTGCTGGAGGAGAATGCTCCATTGCCTAACCTTTGGTAGGATGAGGTATGGTGCTTCATTCGATGAACTGCTGGGATCAATAGCTCTATTCTGTTATAGTCTTAGAATCATCATAGAATGATAGAATGGTTTGGGCTGGAAAGGACCTTAAGATCATCTAGTTCCAACCCCTCTGCCATAGGCAGGGACCCTTCACACTAGACCATGCTGCCCAAGACTCTTTCCAACCTGGCCTTGAACACTGCTAGGGATGGAACATTTACCACTTCTCTGGACAGCCTGGTGCCTCACCACCCTCATAGTAACAAACTTCTTCCTTGTATCCAACCTGAACTTCCCCTGTTTAAGTTTAAACCCATTACGCCATGTCCTATTCACTACAGTCTTTGATAAAGAGTCCCTACTACCCAGCATCCTTGGAGGCCCCTTCAGATACTGGAAGGCTGCTCTGAGGTCTCCACACAGCTTCTCTTCTCCAGGCTGAACAGCCCCAATTTTCTCAGCCTGTCTTCATGCAGGAGGTGCTTCAGCCCCCTTATGTCCTTGGGTAGGCGTTTATAAATAGGTAGGTCTGGATAGTACTGCCCATGCTTAAAGCCAGAGTTCAGGAAAGGTGTGCCATAGCCCTGGGCTGTGAGCAATAGCCAGCCAAGCAGGAAGGATGGACACTGCTGCTCTCTGCAGCCCACTGCAACATGAGTCCTCTGGTGTTTACTATGGTTTAATCAGGGAGAACGTAAATACAGAGTTACCCACTCTAATAAACGATCGGGAGCCAGACTACAGCACTGTCATAGAGTAAAAAAGTTTCGTTTCTCAGGCAATCACTGGGCTCCTCAATAAAAGTTGCCCGAGTTCCTGACGAGATCACCTCCAGTGAGGCTGCTGCTGAGCCCCTGACCAACACCAGCACTCCGTTTCCAGAGGGAATTACTACCATATAGATAACCAGACACACATTTTTATGCACTAAGGTTGACTGTGGTGTATTATGGAGGAACGTAGTTTCAACCTCTGAACTTCAGAAGACAGATGCTTATCACACATCAAAATACTTCCATAGTAATTCAGAGACTTTGACACCTCAAATGTCAAGTTTAAAAGCTCCCACTCTGAGTAGATACTGTAGTTAAGATAAATAATCAAGAACTGGGTATTAAGTTACAGCTTACAGTAGCAGGCAGAAAAAAACCCCTAAAGACTAATGAAAAGATTATGTATTAGAATCAAATCTCTAAATTTCTTCAGCTTAATAATGATCTGCAAGTTCTTCCAGAAAAACAATTTGAAAGGTCCTGGCACTGGGTGCCTCTGTTTTTTCTAGCATAATATGAGTCAAAAAACTCCCGCTTACACAAAAAGGCTCATACAGCAAGCTATGAAATTGGGTGTCTTAATGGTGGATTTCCACAACACTGTACATATCTCAACTTATATGGATACAGTTGAGCAATATCTGTGAAGAAGGGTCTTCAAGGCAAAGAAAATAACCCCTAAAATCCTGAACTGAATAACAAATTAGAAGTTTGGAAGCTTCCAAGCAAATAGAGTGGCTGATTGCCTATGAAAAGCAGGATCTTGTATAAAGAGGCCATCGGTGCAGCAGCTGGAATCTGCCATGAAAAGACCTTACACAGCACTCAAGCTGTGCTCAAGCCTACAGGAGTGTTCCTGGCTAAGGAATGCTGCATAGGGTCCTGGTGAGTCAGTGACTTGTTACTAGTGAACATCAGTCCTACTGCTTCTTCATCTACCTCTGGTAAAAAGCTCACCAAGAAAAACTTTTCCTCTTGCTCATGTGATGTGACCGAGTTTGATTTTAAGTCTACAAGCAGTTTTACTGATACATATAAACTTATTCTTCTAGCTAATAATTAGATGCTAGCCCACTCGATTTTAGGAATCTTCACACAGACATCTTTGGCACATTCATTACAGGTGCCTATGCTAACACTTTGCTACTTGTGCTGTGGCTGCAATCAGCTTTTGAAAGACCAGAATTTGTATCCCACATGACTACAGGCACCAGCAATTGAACCAAGAGCACATATCTAAAAGATGAGATCCAAATTTCAAAGAGCATTTTGTCACCTGTGTGGTTGTGATTTGGTAGCTTTATGAATTCAAAAAAACCCACAAAGTTTATTTTGTTTTATCCTTGAGCTTAAACTTTCCCAAGAATTAGCATTTGACCCTTAAATGAAGATCACATGTCATTTTCATAAGAATCCATATAGAGGTAGTTTCATTTTCCTACCACGATGCTACAGCTAATAAGCTCTTTCGGCTGAGGAGCATTCTGAGGAATATCATCTTCCAAAGTAGAAGACATCTCAGAAATTAAAGAGCTGCAAGTACTGACTGGCTGCTGATAATAGTAGTTGTCAACACTTAATTTATCTGAGAAGATATCTGATACTTTATTTAGAAAGTAATTAATTATCCCTATAAACAGCCATTAGAAACATACACATGCTGCATAAGCTGGAGATGCCCTGAGCAATGATGTACAGAGTAAGCCTGTCTGAGGAACACATCAACAAGCCTGTCATCAAAACAGCCCACTCCACCAGCCACAGATACTCGAGTATTATTATAACTTGGATTAACTTAAAAAAAAGTAAATTAACCACTACTAGAATTTTAAACAGAAAACAGCCTTTTTTTATTATTATTTTGATATCACAAAAACCATTACAGACAACCTTCTCCCTCTGAACAAAAGGGCTTTACGTATGTACTGTAACTCTTTCCTCTGTGGGTTTGAAATTACACACAGTAGTGCCAAAGGTAAGTCATTTCTAGAGGTTTAATACATTTCTGAGGTTTTTTTTCTTTTTCTCCCTCTTGTGAAATAAATTTGTGGCCCACAGCAATCACTTTAGACTTTTTAGACACGTCCGGATAGAGATAGATGACACAAGTAATCTACTTATCTTCCTTTTCCATCACCAATAAAAGTGACAGCCTGCCTAATTAGGCCTAATAAAGCAGCAGCCAAGAGAGGGGCTCAGCAGCGATCTAAAGAGAAATGGCATTGACCCACAGATACAGGTGCCGCCTTGAGGCAGTACTGGTATTGCTTTATCTTCAACACATTACATCTAGCTCATACCATATTCAAATGCAAGTAGCATGTTTTTCTCCTCAATTCTTAGATCAAGAAAAAAAAAAAAAAAAAAAAAAAAAAAAAGAATCTCATCTAATCAAAAAAGGCACTGACAATTTTTCAGCCTCACATTAAAAGCAAAGAGTCATACAGAACAGTGCACTCCATATTCTATTTTATAATATCACTTTAAGCTATTTCTTTGAATCACAGGCATTTCTTTGTTAAGAAGGAAAATCAAAAATTCATCAGAAGAAGTTCTCAGGTTTTTTTCCTTTTTTTCCCCACCCCTTTTTTCCTTTTTTTTTTCCCCCTTCCCTCAAACAGGGCTATTGCACAGGGTTTTTAGCTGGAACCAACATTTATAGAAGTTAGGGATCCTTAAGCAGTTATTAACGGTGAGAGTTTGACACGTCTGAGAGTTGTCAACAACTGACTTGAAGTGAAGTAAAGGGAAATAAACGGTGCTCTCAGCAAAATTAATACACAGCCTTGCAAATTAAAGATGTAGTGCTTTTTAAACAAGGAAAAAAGTGAACTTTGCATGAAACAGCATTTTAAGTATATCTTTGTAAAAATTACCAGATTGTCAAATGGCATGAAAGTGAATCAGCTCTGCAGCTACATGTGATATTTCTACATTTGCTCTAAAGAAAACAAAAAAATCTTGGTTTTTTTGTCTGTAAGTATTCTTCATTCTTATTAGCCCAGATTGCTGAAGGCTGTTTTTGTTCTACTAGTACTGGAATACCACCAGTCTCAGTGCATTCCTTGCTAGTGAAGTGTTTGTACTAGAAGACTTGAACACACAAAGGACTCAATTTCAAATTATTATTATTCAAGTTTCTGTCTTTTCTGAATGAAGAGCAAAGGCTACAGTTCTGTGGTCCAGAAAAGCTGTCAAGGTTTTGTGTAAGAACACCCCAAGCGCCCGACCTCAAATGCCAGCTTGAGACTTAGTAGTAAATAACACCAGTGATACCTGTCCTGACTGTATTTGAGGTTGCTGTTCAAAGTGGATGCATGGTGTTGCGACTGGAGCAATCTTCTCTCATTACAGAACTGTTGCTTTGAAAATAGGCAGCACTAGTCTGTGGAACTGACTGTCATAAGGTATCAGCAGGACTAAGGCCACTGGAGGGAACAGAATATAAGAAATGGGAATAGAATATAAAAAGGGAATAGAACATAATATGTAACCAACACATTTTGGAAGGAAACAAGGAAACAGACCTCCTAGTTCAGAGCATTAACTAGTCTATGAGTACCAAGAATTACTGAAAAATACCTTTTGTCATTGTTGTTCCTTAATAATGGACCAACTGATACACACATTTGCTTACTAGGAACATTCTGTGTTCAAATCCAGAAGGCTTTAAATTTAATCAAAAGGTTTCAGTTTACCTCCAAAGCCTTGATGAATATCTTTTAAGATGACAGGAGAATAATGTTGTGGAGAATTAGAACACAGCAAAAGCTGACTGATTGTGGATGAGAACAGAAATTTAGCAGAGCGATATGTTCTATCCTTTTTTCCACCATATAAAAATGACACTTTGGTATACAAGGAACTGAGTATGACACAATAATGGGTGCCAAAAAGCAGTTTTACTTTTAACTAATTAAACTTAACTTGTTAAAATAGTCCTTCTAAAGAAAGGTTTAGCTAATCCCATAGTTATTCTTTACATTTAAATTCTTACTTAGCATAAACCTGAACAAAATAATAACTAACGTCCATGCAATCAGAGCATGAAAGAAACATGGAAGATACACAAACAAGAAATCTCTTAAAAGCTTCTTGTGAATATATCCAAACCCATGGTTCAGGGGCTGATAAATCAGCAGGCACAAATTGTTGAAGGACATAGAGAACGATTAGGATCCATGATTCTGGTATGACTGATTCTGATGAAACACAATGCTCAGCCTAAAAGTGTTAATATTCTACTTCTCACTCATCAGCATGAACTCCTCACAACAGCTGATACCTTCTTGTCTTGTTTGAGGCAGGTATTTGATTTTCTTTCAAAGGAAAAAGGCTTTCCCAGTTTGCTGGTTCACTACAATAAAGAATGACCTGGAATTCAGAACTCAGACCTCACCAGAACGTTAATTTAGAAGCTGCAGAAGAGGCAGAAGAGCCACTGCTATTTTTAAGAGGGTTTTTCCCAATTCTATTAAAAACAGGATTAAATTTTAAAAATTTTAGCCAGCTCTAATAAGCCAAATGATGTGCAAGTTATGCTGAGCTGTAACATCAACAGATTTGTAATTGGAAACTGAAGCTAAGTAAGGGACAACAGTCTTTGCTGACAGGTTTTCTTACCAGCTGAGAACACAGGGATACTAACAGAACAACTTGTATGTGTACTGGGAAAATAGGTCTGCCACCAAAAATATAATACATCATGATGAACACAGAAAAAGCATAAAACTACATGAATGACAAAACATGTTTCCCCCACTGATTAACACTAAGAAACTGCTGCAAGTTACTCAGGCTGTTCAGCTGTGAAACCACCTGGGAAGGGGGGGGACTGCCTGCTATGCTGGGCTCAGTTACTAGAATCACTCAAGCCATTGTTAATATCAGCTCTATTACAGTAAGTACTTGGAGGCCTAGACTCCAACCTCAAAATGTTCTGTTAAACTACCAAAACTGTGTATCTTAGGCTGAACAAATGCCAAAGGATTTGCTTAAAGAAAGCTCCCTGCAAAAAGTAAGAGCATCTTTCTTGTACATCCACCTTCTGTTTTTAGTGGCTATTGTTCTCTCATTTTAAAGCAGTCACTTTGTACAGGAGCTCTGAAAGGTTATCTAGAGGGACTGAGTGGAGGCATTGTAGTGGCTCTGCAGCATAAATTCACAGGAGCTTAACAGGGAGCAAAAACAATCCTTCACCTTTACACTCAAGCTACCTCAAGAATCAACCTGTCATCCCTCAGTTAATCTCACTGGTTCAGGATTCTCAGCAAAAAAGAAGGATGGAGGAAAAAGAGGAATTACCCACAGGTAATGTCTCCGCATCATCACTGGGAGTAGGAATTAGCTTATTATATTTACTGCTTCTGTCTTCTCTATGTTATGGAAGAAGAGAGCTATTCCTGCTCCTGTTACATGACACTGAATTTGTTACTAAAAGGAGACATGATTCCTTCCACATGGATGTGGAAACAGCCCAGAGCAAGCAAGCACAAAGTCAATGTTGGCAGTTCCACAGAGTCTGAAGAGCTGACAAAGCTAACTGATCCAATAGCATTCACAACCCAGAGATGAGGATGAGGGCAGGAACATTTTGTGTCATCCTGAGAGCCATGAATTTGGGGCACAGAACCAGTTCTGTGTTTCTTACTACATGCATGCCAACCGTGCTTACTAATGGTGCTGGTTTACAAGACAGACACTGAGCCCTTTCCTAAAACGCCATTCGAACACACACCCCTCCCAGTACTGAAGGTGTTTGTGCTGAGAGCAGAGGAGAGATCCACTGCTGTACCAGGCCATGATACTGTGGCATACGCTGGCTCAGCAGTGCTACCTCAGTCTGAACTGGTAATATACTGACATAAAACCTTAACCCTTAATGAAGTGAAATAATGTGATTTGCTGAAAATGCTGGGACTTCTTTGTATTATTATTTGAAAAGAAGTAATAGATGTAGGTCAGCTTATGAACATAACAGATGAACAGCATTTCACTGCCTTGCACTGGTCAGAGCTGAAAAGCTCTGTTGGGACTCCTACCCACAAGTTTGCAACATCTTACTCATTTAAGACTATGGTTCCCACTTCAGTGCATTCATGATAGAAGGCTTGTCATTACATGAATTTATGGGCCAATCGGGCATAAAACCCCCACATACATTGTCTTAGGTGGTTTAACACCAGGAAGTTTTAGTTATCACTAACAAGCACAATTTAAATGAGTCAGATCTTATTAGCAATTTCTTGCTGCACTGATATCCTCCTGTGAATGAGGCCATAGCTCCAGAAGTACAGTGAAGTTCACTGCCAGGTTCTGCACTAAGAAATGGAACTTTTCTGTAGCAGCTTTCAAAAACACTACAAAGCTTCCTGACTTGACTGAAACCTGACGAGAATCTGCTCTCTTGAAGACCTGATGCAAAAGACATCTCTTAGCAAATCCTAAGATGAAGTTACCATATTAAGTTTAAAGTTTCAAGTGTTTTGTTTGCTGATACTTTCCAAAGACATCACTCATTTTAGTTGAGAAGAATCCTCAGCCTCTCCAGGAAGCTGCTGAACTATTCTCACATAAGAAAAATCTTGAAATTGGAGTTGTGAACTTTTCTAAGTAGGAAGAGAAAGAAGTAAGCTTTTCGTCAGCTTAATCCATTGAACAGATTTTTTTATCTGGGTCTCGGATTCACACACCTTGATACCTAAGCAGCAAATTCCTTTGGCTTTGGTTTTAGTAGGTCTGGGTTAAGACTCAAAAGTCCCTCCTACAAAACCCTCAAAGTACAAAATTATGGTTGGACATGTTACTAGTTCCACTGATGGCAAAGATTTGTCCACCTAAAATTAAGTAATATGTGCTTTGTTAGGTTGCATTTCTGGTATATGTATCATTATCAGGAACAACTGCTGAAGAAAAAGGTCTAGATGGAACTGATGAGTAACATCAAGTGGTTTTCTGCATGTTTCTCTCTCACATGCATCTTTCCTCAGCCTGTGTCTACATCACCTCACTTCAAGCTGAGAAAGTAACACAAGAGATTGCCAAAGATAAATTTAAAAATGATCTACTGTAGAAAGCATTCTAAAAAACCCACCCTGTATTTTGTATCAAACATCAAAATGTCCATTCATGCCCATTCTCCAGGTGCCATGTACACTTACTTGTACTTTATGACCCTGTACCCCAGAAGTCTAGGGCATGAGTATAAGACGACACAAAGCTAAATACTTATGAATCCATCATGTGTCAGCTTTTTTTTTTTTCTTTCTTTTTCTTCTTTCTATTGGTGAGGGATTGGGCAGGTCTGCCAGAGAGGCAGATATCTGTAACAAGCCCTGAGGGCTAAATAATTACATTGGGGGGGGGGGGGGAAGTTAGGTCAATCTGCATAGCTTTATATGGCCTTAGTGACCAGTATGGAGCTGATCACCACAGCTAATGATTACACAGAGAAAAAAATTCCCTCAGTGCTCCGTAAGTAAACAGAAAATGCTAACCTTAGCATATTCAAAGGAGCATTTTAGCATGCAGTCATTAAGTTATCTCTTGGTTATTTATTTCTTCTGCTTGTTATTAGCTGTGTGAAGAATATTATTCTAATTATGTCAGCCCAATCAGCAGTATTGCATGTCCAGGCTCATTTCCATTAGTTTGAGCTTTGTCTTTCACACTGTGATACTAATTCAATGAGACATCAAACATTTAAATCGACCCAGGATGCCGAGGTCAGGCAGTTTTGCCCTTCCACTCTATTAGCACTCGAGTGTAATTGTGTTTGTCACTCCCCGCATGACTAATAGTATCAGGGTGACTATCAGAGCACAAATGAGCAATGCACTAATATATTATTTTGTTCTATAATATCAATATGTGTTTATTCAGTGGTTGTGTTAGCCAAGTTGAAATGTTCACTTTAATATAGTAACCATAAACTGTTCACTTAAACAGGGGCACTCAGTCATACAATTACTTTACAGCAATAGAATCTGTACTTTGCAGCAATAGAATTTTGCTTAAGTGAGAAAAATGAAAAAACCCCACAATCCTCTCCCCCCGCAAAAAAACCCCACAAATGAACCAACCCAACCCTCACTTTAAAAATAGGCTTTCAGAGATGCAGCTTTGCAACCTCAATTTGGCCTAAAAGCATCAGTAAAACCATGCACAGTTCATACAGAACATATATAACAATTTGCAGTGTATAAATATAAATGTGTTATAAGCTGTCTATAATCAGGGAGTGCATAAACCATTGAAGCAATTTAAAAGCAGTTTGCATCTTTAAGAACAATTGCTAAAAACTTTAAAACACCAAGCCTTGAACTAGAATATTTAGATTCCCAAAGAAAAGGAAACCAACGGGATTTCCTTTACATCACTGCAATGGTGCAATCCACTACAGAATTTCAGCATGTGGCTGACTTGAAAGATGCAGGTAATCAGCAGCTGATGCTGTTCATGTACTTAAAGCTACACAGTTGCCTTAATAAATTCCTGAAAGGGAGACAAGATTAATTACCTCAAAACTTACATAAATAGAGAAAAAGGAGGGGAAACTCACCCAAGCCCTAGAAAACCCCAGCTACTTATGAATTCAGCACATATGATAATTATCAAATCTGATCATTTCAGAAAAATTTCAATTCCCTCTCCTCAGAGCAATAAAGCCTCTGAGTATTTTAAATGTTACATCGTTTCTTTAACACATGGCTTCAGAATAACTAAACCTATAATGTCCCTATGCATTTCCTTAATTTCCTTTTCTTATGTTTCAAGGAACAATTTATTCTTCATACTTTCCAGGGCAGAAGCTGCACCAGCTTCAGCAGAAGCTCGCTTTCAACCAACAGTATTTCTGTTTCTGCACTTCCATTCTCCACTTCTCAGGAAAGAACACAGAACACCTTTTGGTGCCAGTTTAAAAATATCAACAGCCAAAAGCATTACTTCACACCAGCACTACATGATTAGCTCATTTGAGGCTGGGGGGGGGTAGGAAGCTTTGGTTTTTAATTGAGCAAACCCAACTTGTTTCTCAATAGTATACAGCAGCTTTTGACATTTTAAATCCACTATACAAACTTCACAGAAAATAATTCAAACTTTGTCATCTAAAAACACATCCATAAAAACAAACCACAACCACACACAACTGGTCAATTCTGGGAACTATCTGGCAAGATTTTGGGATGCTTTACTGACCATCATTGTGTATGGGCACCCCTGCTTTTAGGCAGGATTTCAACGTAAGACTTGAACAATGCTAAAGCTTACACTTATGTCTTAAGTGTTTCACTGGCTCCAAGCAAATTTGCAAAGATTTTGGTAACTCAAAATAACTGTTCTTTTGATTGATTAGTGACAACACACTAAAAGCTTCCAAATTTGAGGACAGATTCTGAATATTAGGAGATGAGTATTAAGACCTCATCATCAATGCCTGCATCCCCCAGGCACGTACACTGTGCATGTATGTACAGTTGCCCGTTTCACAAATACATCTTGAAGTGCAGACAAGGTTCTTCCCGTGAAAATGTATTTCAGATGGTGTTGGGAATTGTTTTGAAGGAAACCTTTGTTCTGTGATGTTAACTAGACTAAGGAACTTCTGAAATTTCAGACTGGATAAAACCCATTCAGTAAAATTCACTTCATCATGACAAGTTAGAACAAACAAAGCAAACAAACTGACCCGCCTGACCCAATCTTTTTTTCCTCCCAATTGGTTTTGTACTTCTTTAGAGAAAAACCAAAAACCAAACCACAGACAAACACAAAAAACCCACCCCAAAACCAAGAAACCAAAACTCCCCAACCACACCACAAGATGATCTGACTAGGGACCAAAGTACAGAGATTTAGGAACAGCTTCAAGCTATAGGAAAGGTACCTGAGCTGAGATTCCAGATATTTGCACATCACTAAGCGTTAGCAATCTGCATCTGTTTTAGTCTCAGCTTGTGATGAATCTGCAGCAGACTGAATTTGGCATCATACCCAGTCTATCTTCTCCAAATCATAAACTTCCTAAACTAATGCTTCCTTGTGCAAAGATATTGGGAAGAGGATAAATCTGCCTTAGCAGGCTGTTTTAGTTCATTGAACCTGAGTGCGTTAACTGAAAAAATGGTCCTTATAAACACAGATCAAAGAGACAAGTACACTTTAACCGTTTTTAATTGACCTTTCACTACCCGAACATCCTCTCAAGAGAGTAAACACATCGAACTTCCTACATCGCACTTTGTTTCCATTTCCAAGGGAATCAGAAAGTACATTTGCTAATTTCCCTAATCTGAGCAGCACCATTCTAGTTCGCTTGCATCTCTGACAAAAATTATATTTTTATTGTGAGTTACTCAAATTAAAACAAAACAAAAACAAAAAAAAAAAACAAAACAAAAACAAAAAAACACCCCAACAAACCCACAATGAAACACAACCAAAAAAACCCACATCACCTCTTATGGGATTCATAGAAGATGGGACATGCACTTCCCAACTTCTGTCAGAGTAGATGCCCAAAAGTATTGTCCAGCCTGACAGTGACTTACAACACAGCCTTGGATGAATTACTGAAAAGTGTCTTCGTATCTCACCGATCCCTGTGTGTTGAAGATGTGCTATAAGCCACAAAGTGAAACTCAAGAGATATATTTGTCTAAAGTATGTTTATTTCTCTACCACACAGATCCAGCAAATATTTGTGCTCCTTCCTATACCCTTCCCAATTAGGGTATTACGTATTTCTAATGAGTAAAATTAGCTTGCTTTGCTTTGAGTTTAACTTCAAAGAGGTTTTTTTAATCTTTGTCTATGATAAGCGATTGCTACAATGGTAGAGTTGGTGCATGCCTTTCTATCAGAATACTTCTTTTGATAAAAACTAAGGAAAGTGTGGGTGGCAGGAATAAATGCATTTTCTGCCCAACTCTAATTATATATTATATATACACACACACATATGTGAAGAGTAAATGCACTGGTTTGCATACTTTGTTTTTGCCTACCCATTCATAGTAATTAAACCCATGTGTATTATATTTATTCCCATGAGTTCAACCCTCCCTTTTGACAAATCAAACGATTAAACATATATTTCACTCCTAATGAGACTCTGTGCAACGTTAAACTGCTGCAACTTAGTTGCAAGAGCTTTGCTTTTTATTATAAACACACTGTTTTCTTAAAAACAACCAATTGTTCTCTCTTCCCTCCCTCCCCCCTTTCACTCATGCTTTGATAAGCAGTAGCTCTACACACACAGCTTTCTGTTTCCTGGGGGACTGCATTACCCTTCATCCAGCAATGTAACTTATGGCAGCAGATGGACAACTGACTGCTTATGAGGAAGTTACACCAGCATTTTGAGGGTTGTGCAGGCATCCCTAACTTCACCCAGGGAAGGCTGAGAAGTAAATATCATGTATGTAGTAAACCCATAGCACAACACCCACCCCACCCAGTATTGCCATTGGAGAGGCCTAACTTTACTAAAGAAGGCATCTCTGCAGATTCCATGGCACAGAGAGCAGGCAGCACAGGCAGCCTCAGAGGTTCCTGCCTAAGGAGTACAATGGAAGGTTAATGACACATCTTCCTGCTCATGCCCTGGTATGTTTTTGTTGATTTCAGTTCAAGTTTCTGTAAGATTTGTTACTAATCCTTTAACTTTCTGACAAAAGAAGATGATAATAGCCATTTCAGTGCTAGATCAGCTGGAATACCTGGATTCCAAGTCTGTGATGCTTCAGTAAACAAATGTATTCTGCAAATGAGTCGTGCAAGTATTCCATGTTGGAAAACAAAGGTTTTTCAAGAATGCCCACTATCACTCTAGACATAAATAACAGAGTATCAATAGCAAATTAAACACCACTTCGAAATAAACCAATATGGCCCCCTGGAATCAAGCTTATGGGCTGGTACTTTAGATAACAATGTAGATATTGTGAGCAACTAATACAAATAATAGGAGGAGTGCTATGGTACAACTCTTTCACCAAACTAAATGAAGAAATGTTTTCTCCCATCACAGATAATCAAAGCTAACATTGAAACAAAGCCTTGAGTTCCTTTGAAAATTCTTTATAAAGACTACAGTGGTTATGAAAAATCTGTATATTCTTCCTACCGATCTGTAAAACAGACTGTGTATGTAGGGAGTTCACAGACTTTAAACACTGTAAATTGGTGGACTATTTTGCTAGCCAAAGAATGAAAACACAGCTTTGGGCATTCATCCTGTGGGACCGTTCCTTCCAAGAAGAGAACAAATGAGAGAGTTGGTAGAACAGAAAATTTAAGCACTCAATTCCACTATACTGCCTTACTTTTATTGGGAAGTGTCCACATTCTCTTTTTTAGACTTCCTTTCAGTTCCACACAGGATCAAGGCCTGCAGATTCTTTATAACTTATCCATGACAATTAAAAGGTTGGCAGTTCAGTTGACCCAATAGTTCATAGTAGCAGAGCAGCAGTACTACACTTGCAGTTGTCCAAGCCCAAGCAGAACTTTTAAGTCTGCAACCCAGCCCATACCCCATAGCGGGAATGGAAGAGGGACTACACATGATCCACTCCCAAATCCCACACATCTTATAAGAGGACGTCTTTCAGATTTGGGGAGGATTACAGTTCATTTGAAGGATAAACATAGGTAAATTTTAGTGGAAAGCCAATGCAATGCAGACAAATCATGGGTGGTTTTAAAGTAGTAATACAGGAATTTAGAAGTCAGTAGTCTCAAATAATTTCCTCATTATGGTCTGCTGTAAATCTCCATGTTTCCAATCCTTAACGAATAGTTTTCCAGTTAGTTTCTCATGCAGATTAAAATGTCTTACTATAAAATGCCACTCACTACAGCTTCGAAACTCAACATCCATAAATTTATATATATACACATCTCTAAGGTTAGATTTACCTACTTGAAGTGAAATGTACAGGTGTGACTCTTCAAAAGGATTTGCTTTTATTTACCAGACAAAATTACAGACACATCACATTTGCAGTACTGGCCCTGATTCCACTTCATGTGAGATATGTTGTCCCTTTGTTTGCTGCTGACAAGCGTAAAGAGCCACTTTCACTGCAGATAATAATGGTTAATTTATCACACAGAGCAGTGGCTGACCTCTGTGCGTCCCTGGCCCTCCATCACCTTCACACCTGCTCAAGCTAATTGTTAGAGCCAAGTGTAAATGAAAATCAACTGGGCTAATAATGAATGGAGGCCATTACTCTCAACAGCACGTTGCTTTACAAAGGTTTATCAAGCTATGATACAACTAGTCTCTTAGTCACATCTCCTTGTTTTATAAATGAGGATAAGGCAAACTCAATGCCAGAAAAGAAAGCCAGGCAATAAGGCAAAGCACCTACCTTTGGCACTGCTTTTATGGAGTCTTAGAACAGCAAGGAGCTACCGATCAATTCAAAAGCGCTTTTCCATATAAAGTTAATAAAGAGAATAAAATATGCTTAGTACTCTCTACCATGTATACTGTCTTAAAGATGCCTTCAAATTAGCAAAATAAAGTGCTTCCTTCCATGAAACCAACAGCAGGACAGAATTTAACATCAATAAAAATAAATGAAGGAGCTGCAAAGAGTTACTGAGCAGCAGATTGTTTGTGGCAGGGCAAAGGCCAAACAAGAATGGAAATGAAAACTTGAAAGTGTGACACTGGACAGTATTTAAACAGGCAACAAGGTCAGCAGCACTGTTGAAACTGCATACAGACCATTCTGAGAGAAATCCATCTGCATATACACCTGTATTTTACAGGTTCACACAGCTATCCAGGTTCTCCAGATTGATTTAGTAAATTTCCTTGACATACAGTTTTTCTCCCTTTTATAGTTTCTTTGTTTTTACATTCTCATCACTACTAAGCCAGCACAGAATTGTGTCATATGAGTTTGGCTGTATACTGCATTGCAAGACAAGGAAAAAAGAGAAAGTTTATGCAGTCTAGCCTATACGCAGTCATAGCACGTACAGACTGAATAGAGCTCATGGGATTTCATCACATTTAACATCTCAATGACACATGAAACAAAATCCCAAACTGATGTTTCATTTTACTTAATGGGAAAATACCTTTCAATATGTGCCAACTTAGATATCCCATTCCTTTCTCACATGCAGTCACACATGCTCTCAGTGTAGTATCTAACACACATTTTCCATAATTTAAATTCAGTATTCTTTATTCAGGTTTAGCTATACAAATGTCAAAGGAAGAAAAAAGATTCTGCAGAAAGTTGCCAACAAACTTTATCCCAAGCAAGCAGTGGATAACAGCCCATCATCCCTGTGACCAGGCTTAAGGATTTGCCCCTGTGTAGAAAGCACTGAATCAGGATGTAAACCAGACTCACTTGGGTACAAGTAAAGGGCACACACATTCTTTTTCAATATGGAGATCCCAAAACATTTTTCAGAATAAGAACAGAAATCTTTATAAAGAGGATTTAAACTTTCTCATGATATGCTTGACTCTCTTGGTTACCTTCTGAGCCTACTTAGAGGTAAATCCATAGACTCTAACAAGCCTATAAACCATGTGCTGCAAAATATGAACTTCAATTCATCGCCATTTTCTCTGTAATTGTCATACTGACTGACTGATGACATCTTTGGCTAGGAGGGGGTGTACTTTCTTTCCATCCCTTCCTGCCCCCTAGGATACATATACTGCTATCTGAAAGGGTATTCTGATCACAAGAAGTGCTTAAGGCCATCCCAGCATCTAGATCTCTCATCTCCTCTTCAACTCAGCTGAAAAACACGATCTCTTCTCAGCATTCTCCATCTCCTCTGCTCACGCGATGGCAGCAGTGCCGAGCATGGAGGAAAATTCTCTGTTCATCTATGGAAGTAATTTTCCAGATATTTTTCCAGGAAGACACCCAGGCCAAATGAGGACCTGTGAGTAAAACAGAGAAACTCTTCTGCCCAGGGCACTTCAAACACTACAGCAAGCATTCCAGCTGTCCATGATTTAGGAAAGCAAAATCTATGTGCCAAAATGAAGGGATCCAATAAAGCAATTACTGTGCTCATACTTGCAAACATTTTGTATTATATTCCAAAAGCAAGATCATTCTGAATATATAATCTGATTGTATTTTTAACTTTTATATCCATTAAAACTTCAAAGTATTTTGTGAACAGAAAATTTATGCTACATGTCCCATGAAGCTGTACTAATCCTTTGGAGAACTAATCATCCCACTAAACAGAATTTTCCCTCTCAGTAATATTTAATACAGTAGACAGCTTTATTGTGATAGCAAAAATACATTTTAGCTTCCTAAAAGAGGAAAAACACTGAAAAAGTCCAGGCTTGAGCAACTGTTTTCCTACACAGTTAAACTAAAAAGAGCATGAAGCTTAGAGCAAGGTTCTATTTAAATAGCATTGCATACTTCTATATTAGTGAAAAAGATGTGTACTTGCAAAGATGGAAGCAAACCAATCACTTAGATTATGTATCTCATAGGAAGTGCACTATTCACTACTGGTAGGGCTATTCAGTAAATCCAGTTAAGGAAGGCAGCCAAAACCAGTTGATGCAGTAAGAATGCTCTATTCTATGCCATCTATTAGGCATACAGCATTTAAGAAAATTTACAAGCACCAGCACTAACTGGTGTTCCCAGCCTTTACCATTTGTACAATGAAATCAGCCTTCAACAGACAGAATAATTATGCTAATAGAAGAAAAACTTTCCAAAAAAAAAGGCAGCCAAATCTAAGAGACCTGTCAATGCCAGTGTCATCAGTGCAGTGATAACTAGTAAAGAGCGGATATCAAAGGCTGTCTTTCTCTTCCCCTCCATGCTCTGTTCTGTTTGAGCCCATGGTGGTCACAGCTCCTTTAACAATATTTATAATGAAGGAACAACGTTGGAGATGTCAACCCTGATTATTCATAAAGGCTCCTCCTGCCCAGCTCTCCCCTTAGGCTAACTGTAAAAGTACCTGATTCCCAATTCTCAAACACAAAAGCGCACAGAGCTTGAAAGCTGAGCTGACTAATAAAGTTTGCATATCCCTAAGAACAAGAGCACACAATGAAGAAGAAAAGGAATGGCAAGATTAAACAAAAACAGTAAGCTTGGATGGGAAATAATAAAAATTTAAAGAGGCGAGAACTTAGATCCCCCCACACACACTCCTGTTCATTTACATTTCAACATGTCCTAAGAAGCATCTGTTTTATCTCCTGACTGCTGCATCAAGGTATAATATACACTGCAAAACTTAAATCACATTTTGGAGCTGGAATCACGAAAGGTTGTGAGCAATATAACTTCTAGGTCATTGAACTTCAACTCAGGAGGAATCTAGAACAAGGGATAAAACTGACCCAGCAAACAGTTCTGGCTTACTTTTCCGCTTCGGGGCCTTTACTGGTATGTAAAATACACATAAATGTGGGAAATTACTTCAAACAGACAGGAAACTGGACTTACAATACGACCATAAGCTGGATTTGCCTGCTGTAGAGCTTTGATGCATCTCTGAGCACTTGACAAACAATAGGGGCTTGAGGTGAGACTGTCACAGATTTTTCTTAATCACACAGGGGACCAAAAGAAAATGAGGCCTTCTTCATCCCTCTGTTCTGCCTTGCTTACACTATGAGGGATTGACTGCTGGAAAGGACAGGTCTCACCAGCCCAGGACAAGCAAGTGAACAGGAAGGAAAGTGAGAGGAAGGAGTCCTGGCTGATAGAAACACCCAGCTAGCTGCAGAATGATAAGCCCCTTCACTGGTACTTTCTTGAGGCTGACTAACACCACAGCCTTGCCTCACATTTTGAGTGGCCAGTCTAAAGTCATGCAGGAATCTTATAAACTACCACCTCCTGAGAAGCACCAAGAAGCTGTTTGACTGAACACAGCAAATTGCTTAAAGCAGGAAGCAAGAATAATAATAGTAATAATAGTAAATTCTCCAGAAAGCTACGGGGGCACTTTGAGGCAGGATTAACAAAGTACAGAATCATCCAGTACAGAGTTTGAGCAAGACACTGGGATGAACTTTCTAAATTGGAGGAATTGATGAGGGATCCACTCTGGGAGTTCCTTCACTGGTATTTACTTCCATGACAGAACAGTTCCAGGGCTCAGAAGTCACAAGATGTATGCCAACATGCATACATCAGAACTGCTGATAGACTCACCTGGGGTACCAGAGCCACACATCATCACCTGAGATGACATGTCCCCTGAAAATTAGTCCAGTGGACTACGCATGTCCAATCTACCTGCAACTGCTATGGAAAGTATACTTGTAAATAACAAAGAGGAACAAAACTTATTTTATTCCATCTTTAACAAAAATGGACTTTCCATCACCTTGCTTTTGTTGACTGGAATAGTCACAGATGCTGGGAACAAATTGTTTTCATGACAAGGCTTTCAAAAGACCTTCAAAACTGTATATAAATGGTGAACAAAATGGAAACAATGAAGGAAAAATGTATCAAGTAGTAACATTTTCAAATATCTCTTGCAGTGACAAATCCACTACTCTACCAGCAGGTTTTTTTTTTAATCACACCTGCACAAGACAGCCCTTTACAAAGCAGTGACACACTGAGTAGCTAGTTCAGCATAACCAAAATCTTACACAAAAGGCAACAGGGACACAAGCGATCCATGCATTTCCTTCAGAGCATTGAAGACCAGCTACCCCAGTCAGCAGACAAACCATACTTACAGTCTAGAGTAACTGATCTGTGTACAGACATGTCATCCCAGTAGGTGTGGCAGAATATACAAGTTACCACCAGTCAGTTTACACATTGCTAAGAAAAGCAACTGAACTCTCTAAATTGATAAAGCAGGCAGCAGTGACAAATTCAGCAGTTAAATCTTGTTAACAACTCTGTAGGCTCTCTATATAATTCTACACTGAAAAAAACATTTTTCATTATTAAATCCACATTATCCATAACAACTTGTGTAGCCTGGAACAGTCTTTCTGGAAAGTCTGGAATAATCCTTCTTAACAGCAGCAACAAACGACCTGTTTTCTTAGTGCAATTGCAGACATTTTCCTTTTTGTGAAAGGTTCCTCTGTGCTATGAAAAGAAATGGGCAAGGCCCATCTCAGCTGATTTGCCAGCACACACACGTACCCTTGCACATCTTCTGGAGGAAGAAAAGATGGGTAAAAATCCAGACTACCTCAACCTACACTAGGTTTTCTGTTACCCTTATAGCTCAGGTTATGTCACCTCAGATGACAGGACAGTTTGTCTTTTGGACACAGCAGCTTTGCCTTTACATCAGCATTGTGCTGCTTTGATTTACTGTAAATTACATGAGGATGCTGCTACTGTGGGTCACTTACCCACAGAGGAAATATTCTCTATTGGGATATGTAAGCAGAAAGGTCAGACAGAACTTTCCTTTGAAATCTGGTACACTTAACTCATTGTTTGCGAATGTGTCAGAAACAAACTCGCTTTATCTCCCATACACTTGAAGGATTTGTGCTTTTGAAATGTTACAGCTACCTGTTTTTCAGCCTTTCAAATCCTCCCTGTTGAGTCCCCTACATACAGTGGAAGATAAAAAACTAGCAATTAATTTTTCAAAAAGATACTTTTTCTATCACAACCATGCTAACCTGACCTAAACAAGAGAGAACCACAGGACCAACTTAAGCATTGGGAAGTCCACAGAGCTTAGAAACTCATGAAGCATCTCAATTATATGAATTCCATATGGAAATATTTCTGTTCACGGATCAAAATGACTCATTTGAAAATTCCCAGTTGTTGTATCTTTCCAGCAGTTTTTCTTGCATTGCAATAGTCTGACACATCTAGCTCCTGCAGGACTTCTGGACCTTCACCCAGCTAGCTAAACAGCTGTGTTATTACTCAGTGGCATGTGTGTATTTACAACATCACTGTCCTCCAGAAAAGTTACCCTGCTCAATTTTCTTCATGTATCTTTGTCATCTGGAAACACAACAGGACACATTCATCTCGACTGCCACACCGGTGACCTCAGTGTAATCCTACCAGGCACATGCTTAGCCCAGTATTCATGATCCATATCTCATATCTCTAGCAAGAGGGCAGCGCAGGAGTGAGATGAGGAACAATACCCGACTCAGCTCACTAGCCATCAGGGCATGGCCTTCTTACTAATTAGCATGATTTCAAAAATAATTGGTCTTCCTGCCTATGCCACAGTGCAGCAGATGAAGTTGAGCGTGAGGGAAGCAGCACAGTAAACTCATTACTGTTTACTCGTTCACTGCCACATTGTTAAAAGAGGTCCCCTAAAAGGTCAAGAACGATACTATACTACATGAGAGCTTTAATCTGAACATATAAGAATAGGCGGCAACGTAATTATGAAACCAGAATTAATAGGGACATGCTACAGAACAAGAAGATAAGTACAACACAGTCAGAGAGGAGTAATTAACCAAAACAGTCATATATCTTAGAACAAGCCAGCCTGATCTTTCTAGCCATTGCAGCATACTGCACATGGATCTTTCTAGCGTACCTCACTAGTCCACCACCCATTCACCACACTGCTACCTGAATCTGTTCAAGTCTCTGCAGGCCAGATAGAGATGAGCACTAAACCCCGCTTTTGCGCTCTGAAGCACTCTCCTTAGTGCAGTACGAACTCACAGCCCAGCTCCCCTGACTCCAGTCTTTAGGCTCACCCTGTAGTTCACAGCAGCCCTTCACAAAACCTCAGTCACAAGTTTTTGCTTTACAAGTGAGCTTTTCGGGATACTCATGGTAGATGCAAACACCTTATCCTTGCCCAAGTTTTAAACATAAGAAATAATATCTTTAGGGGAAAAAAAATACCCAGAAGTGACTCTTTACCCTAAGCTACTTTTTCCTAGGAGGAACCCCAAGCCACACTTCCATTTATGAAATAAACTTACCAATCTCTTGTCCTTTCACAACTTTCCACTGCTTTAACCAGGAGACTCCTTGATAAGGCACTAACCAAAGAAAGCAGGAACTGCCTCGTTGAGGAGGAGTCAGCTGCTTCTCCAGGTGGTTTGTATTTCAAGAGATAGCCATTCCTATTTAATGCTTTCTCAGGGATAGGTTCCCACCCATCCCAGCTGTTTGGTCTCCACTCTATCTAAAGCTTGAAGCCTGAAAGTATAGTGACTATACATTCAAAAGCATTTGCAGCTCATTAAAGGCACATGTGGGAAGTTTCCATACCCTCGAAGTCATTATGGGATCTTTAGTCTGTCTTTCCAGGGGAGTTCTAGAGCTCACCAACCAAACTCATCTGCAACTTACAGCTTTATTCTCTACGTGCAGCTACAAGTCTAGTAGGTCACCAAACTAAAGTAACACTATCACAGTGACCTTTGTGCTGAAGTATTTCCCTAAACAAGTCCTGCTCGATTTTTCTCCTTGGTGCTGTACCAAGAAGGCCTTCCCTGTAGAAACACTATGCCTTCAAGAAACCGGGGTGGGAAGGGAAGGTAGAATCATGTCAGCAAAGTCTCCCACACCACCACCATAAAAAACATTTACCTTCTCTCCTCAGGAGCTCCTTGTGCCAGCTGTCAGGAGTCATTACCTGCCTTCAACATTCCAGCAAAGCAGTGACCATTTTGCAAGTGCCCATTGATCATCCCATTGGAATTTCCCATGCTACCAAGAAAGCAGCACTTCTTTGCATCTGGCTACCTCAAACATCTAACGAAACTCATTAGCAGCTAAGAACAGAGCAAAAAACTCATGGCAAGCTTCCGTGAGAAGATGATGAAGCCTTTTAAAAATCACTGATTTCCTGTCAAGTCACTGTTGGTAAATTTAGCATTACAGAACCTGCAACAAAATATGCAGATATATGTGACTGGAGGAGCCAGCACTCCGTTCCCTAAACCACACGCTCAATTTAGATTTAATAAGACAGTAATTGCACATTAAGTACTCATTGATTACCTAAAATATATTTATTAAGAAATAACAGCTCTGTAACACACCTCTGTTAGATACTCCCATATCTATTACAAAGCTGTTAAACAGCAATAAATGTTTATCTAAAAAATGAGCATTCGGCTAACATAAAATACACATCCTATTAAATCCAACTGAAATACACGCTGAAGACAATTAAAGCTCCTGTGTGATTGTCTCAATTTTTCTGAGCAATGCTGCTCTGATGCCTGAAGTCACAGCACCAAACCTTTGAATAGCAATCTCTTGGTTTTTAAGATTTGATAAATTTTCAAGAAATTTTCAAGAACCCTTTTCAAGAAATCCTTTTTTGAGCCTTATTTGCTTGGTGACAGCATATGGATAAAGAACGTACATGCCTTTGCTGAACAGGTACACACCAATGAGATAAGCAGAAAGGGAGGTGACATTCAATGAAGAAAATTGCAGTCCCTGGGGATAAATTTTACAGCAATAAAAACAACACGCCAGCCACATCTGGCCTGGATCAAAGACAAGAGACTTCTGACAAAGAGTTGGCAGGAGTCTGCAAAAGACGCCAAAACAAACGCCAAAGGGAAGAGACAGAAAATGGAGCATCCAGGCCCTGTGACCAGGTCCTACACAAATAGGCAATACTGGACTAACACACACACACAAAATGGAAACTTCACTCTGAACATTTTCTTTGAGCCCAGAGAATTGCTTTTTAGATACAAAAGAGCTACTGGAATGAACTGAAGTACATTCTGTCCAGTGGGCACTCCCTGGAATCACATCAGAAGCACCTATGTAGGGCAGCATAATGAAACTTGATTTCTGCTGCTCACAATCCATCAATTTTCTGGGTAAGTCCAAAACTCCTACAGACTCACGGGCCTCCCGCTGCAGCAATTAATTCACTTTTCCTACTAAGCTATTAATTAATTTTAAAAAGCCCTTGTTGTTGAGCAATGCACATACATCATTAACATCAGAGAACCCTTCTGTTGCATTATTGTTTATTAAAACACAAACTCAGAAAAAGGAAATTGGAAAGAGTGAGGGTTATAAAGCAAAAAGCCAGAGATGGGTCTGGAACATAGGCATACTCAGTCATGGAAATTCTGTTTGAAGCTTCACTGTCTGTTTTATTATGGATTCCATAGGCAGCTTCTAATTTAGTGCTGCAGTTAACACTCCTGCTACATCAAAAATTCCCTCTGCTGAACTTTTGTAGCGGTTTTTGTGTTAGACAAGCACCAGTCCTTTCCAATTTCACAGTTCCCTAATTATGGTATTGCAGTTCTCATTTGTACTGTAAATGTAACCAGATTAAAAAAAGGGGAGGGAAAAAAAGGCAGCAGTGATTTCCAGCTGTTGACAGTGCTGTTTTTACCAGCTACTGCATTACCCAGTGATACAGAAAAGGTGTGCAGTAGCTGGTCAGTAACCAGCTTAGCAAATTGTTTCTAGGTATATTGCTGTGAAATGTGTATTATAGCACCTTCTGTGACAAACCACCGTGTAAAAGCTTTGATCTTCAATTGCTATTCAAAGCATTAATACTCATTTCTTTTATCCACATACTTTAAGAAAATTAAGATAAACAAATACCTCAATTACCAACAAATGAAGAGTAAAACCTACAAGAAGGATTAACCCACTAATTGAACATTCAAAGCTTTAAATAGCAAGCTAACTGTAAATGACTAATAAAAGGCTACCATTGAAAAAACATCTCTGAGAAAGAAGACAGAGTCCTTTTTCTTCTTCCATGTTTACAATAGCCACCCTTTGTTCCAATGACATCCACAGAAGTGTTTCCCTTTTCTTTACTATATCAAGTTTATTGTAGGCAATGCAATTCGTATCTTCTTCCAGTACCAGTGGTTCAGGGCCCCTCTGAAGCATTTGTTCTGCCAAGTGACATATTGTGACGCATCCAATGAAAATGTGGAAATGTGGGAAATGTGACAGAAATACTTTACTCCTCATTTCCGCTAATGAGAATAAAACAACAAGAGAGACACCTATAAAAAATTGCAGTAAGCAATTTATTTGGTTGAAACACAAGCAATGCTTTTTCTTTCCCTGCTCCCCTTCCTCTTACTTTGCTTAGAGCAGGCTTTTCATTTTTTCTTCATTTTGCTTTATATTGTCAACCAAGAACAGAGTTCCTGAGGAGACAAACAGGGGGTAAAGAAGACAAATCTGTCTGCTTTGTGTGAGAGCTGTAGGCCAGAGTTATCAACTCCTCTGCTATTCAAGACAGATTTGCATATCCAAGGCCACCCGAGGCAGAGCAGGCATTTGGAGTCTGATTTTTTTCCACAAGAACACATCAGGGAGCTAAGCAAAATAAGGAAACTCCAAAAAAGATCCAAGTAACTACTAAAAAAAAATTTGAAAAAATCACAAAACTTCGTGGAGGGGAAAAAACTAAAAAACTCCCATTCAAGAATGTCTGTCTTAAAAAAAAAAAAAAAAAAAAAAAGACATTTTATACATAATAGACTTTCCAAATACCCTTATTAAAGAAACTTCACAGACAGCAACTTGGCACAAGAACTTCACATTGGCATTCGTGCTGTTTCTGTCTATATCTTAATACACCACTACTTCTCTGCACACAGGAATCAAGGATGATGGAGTAGCCAGACTGGAAAAAACAGGGGGCATTATTTTTTCAAGCAGTCTTGTACCTCAGCTGCAGTCTGGTGATAAAAAAAAGAAATAATCCAGAGGCACAGATCTAAAGCCACTACATGGTGGGTACTTTATGCATCAGCTCTACCATTAATACCTACTATTGGGAAATTCTGGAGAAATGCCAGGGGCGGGGGAATAGTAGGAGGTAAGATTCCAGTATAGTTAGTCCCTAATCACAATGCTTGTCTTCCTAGAGATATAATACTGGAATTAACCAATCACATCATGTCAGCATAGTGATTACAGAAATCACTGTTAGAAATGCTCTCAGTAAAATCACAATTAATACAAATATATGTAAGTTAAAGTTAACCTTTTACTGAGAGTATGTATGTGACATATGCCAATGCATGAAGACAGTGTATACACTCCACACTTCCATTGACTAACAAGAATTACCAGTTAATGGGCTGCTAATCTCTTCTCCTGCATTTTCATACACACACTTTACTGTGATACAGAGTTACTTTTGGATTTGATTTTGCCATACCTTCCTCACTATATCAAGTTTTAATGAGAAAACCTGTTACCTACAATGGCACAGGAGTACTTTGGCAAATCAAGATGCTATTAAACCTGAATAAAGATAGCAGAATTTCATTCTACAATCCACAGCCCAAAGGCTCTGATTCTCATCCATTACCCATATACTGAAGAGCTCTTAAAAAAAATCTTGACTTCAACATAATGTGTATCATAATTGGCCTTTGATTTAATGCATATTATCAACCACTGTCTTAGCTAGACCTGAAACACTACTCAACTGCCTAAAGACAAACAAAACCATCTCTCATAACATACCATGAAACAGAATGCTGCATAACAATACTTAGCAAAAAGTTATATACAAACCCAAAATTAGTTTTGGCAATTAAAAGGGAAGTCCTGAACCTAAAGATTTTAACCTGTGATTTGTTTGGTTTAAAAAGAATAGTTGTGGATGCAACCAACTTTCCTGAACACTTTTTATCAGTAGCATCAGAAATTAGACACTTCATAGAACTCGTATCACCTAGTCGTACCCATATGGTACAATAGAGAATTCATATTCAATTAATTTATTTATACATATTTTCCAGAGAAAATGAGGATTTTAAATTTGCTGAGGTTAAATCTGAATTTAATATCTTTACTCATGCTGTCAACATTTCCCATGGATTTAGAAATCTGGCAGTTCAAGTGCAGATTTCTCTGAGTGTTGCCCACTTCCTGACACCTAGAACATCTTCCCTTGCACCACATTGGTGTGCTCAGCTGCAAGCCCTACATGCATGATGAGATCGCTGCACTATCACACTGGCAACAGCTTCCACATGTGCGCTAAATGGTACGAGAGGTACAAAATCCATTTCGAACCACTGTTTTGAGTGAGTTGTTCATGCTTGTTGCTACATCTGAAGGAGAATGTTGGTCTTCGAAAATACTTACGGCAAGTTGGAAAAATCAGCTTCTAGAGGCCAAATACACTTTGTTTCCTACTATGTACAAGGCCTTTAAGTATAAACAGTGTGCTAACATTTAGACAGTAAGAACAGTTATGCTTTTAGTTCTAGTCTTTTGGTTCAACCCAATGAGCCAGTATGTCCTGATTTTTTCAGCTCTAGAGGGTATGCAAGCCATTTTCCTTGTGCTTTCTCTGTACACAATTATTTTTCAGATGTAAATAGACATAAATAATGCACACAGAGAATCTGAAGCAATTACGCCCAGCTCTCGCCCCCTTCAGGAGCTACCCCGAATTAAAAGTGTCACACTAAACAGTCTCTGCATTTGATACACTGGATTGTACTTTGTCACTTACCATACCTTGCTATCTCTCTGCAACAGAATATCAGCTTTATTTTAACATAAACTTTGCACATAGGTGGCAATCCCAAATTTTCAGAGACAGATTTTCCCCTTTACAGTAACAAATGAAACAGGTTAAAATTAAAGGCCATAGTAGAACTGTAGCAAACTCGGATTAAATTATCAAGTATGAAACCAGAGGTTACTGTGGTGAAACCCAGGATCTGCTGATCTGCTGAAGAACAAGGCAGGCGCTACAACTGCAAAGCTACAGCACTAGAGATATGTGAGCCAGTCCCCAAACCAGTTTGACTTTTTATTTTTTTTTAAAGGAAATACATGTGTTTCTTTTATTCTGGATTTTGGGGTTTAGTAGAGAATCGGACCACATTTTTCAGGAGTTCTGAAGGAGCATATTAAAAATAAGCCCCCCACAAAACCAAACAAAAGCCCAAAATGCCTCTCAAAATCACTGATACACATGGGACAGAAGTTGAAGAAAAGCAAGAGAACTACCACCAAATAGTCAGAGATCCAGCAAAATGAAAGTCATAGGTATTCACAGCCCAGCACACAATTCTCATGCTTTCCTAGATGCTGAGAAATATTAGTACTGCCACATATATTAATGTCATCATCAAATGAGAATTTTGTGGTGTGATATATTGGCTGGTAGCTAGTAAAGCAGCAGAGCTACCTTCTCTGCCCCTTCCATTGCCTGTTGCCACAAGGAGTTAAAGGCTGGTGGATGCATGGATGCAAAAGGATGAGAAACCGCAGCAGAACGGATCAGAAACTTTGACCAGGACAAGCTTTTCTCACCTATTTATACACCACCACCTTCCTTCTCATAATGGCATCTCTCACATGGCACATTAACACAGTACTAAAATGAAACTGTTCTCTCTTAGAAGCTCCACAGAATTGGTGTGACTGAAGTGAGATTCCTCCCTGCGTGCCCAGACTGGATTCCCTGAATCTATTTCCTATCTTCAGGATAGCAGTTGCTAGAAGTGCAGCACAGAGCCTGTAGCTCCTATAACTAGTCGTAGGGCATGGTAGGAATTACAACCTAACGAGGGCACTACTTTGCAATCCTACAATGCATTAAAGAGCAGCAAAACCAAAATTCATATCATTATCGTAAGTGTTTTTTAAACCTATCAAATTACTTCAAAGTATCTTCTAGGTCATCTGGGAAAGGTTTAAACTCTATTCTTACTCCATCTGTTTCATAACTATTATGACTTTCCAGGTATTAAGACTAATTTTAAATGGCAGATAAAGAGAAATTCAGCAATAAATCTTCAACAAGAATACTCAAGTCTCACTTCTGGCTATTCTGCAGGACAAAGATAAGCAAAGAGCACATACATAAAACACTTGCTCCACAAATACTTATTATTTGCTTAGGATGAAGACTAGATCATAGCGCCAGATAGTAAAATTGCACAAATGCCATAAGCCATACCCTTGGAAGTACACTGTCACAAACCAGATCATACTTAGAAGCTACCTGGCTCATCTGCAAGAAAACCCAGTTCACTACACATTAAAATCAGACAGAATTTATAGGTATAATAATGAAATCTCACTGGTTTTGTTTCCATTTACTATGGTTAGCTTCCAAAACAGCTGAATCTATAGCCCAGACCTTTATCAGTGGACTGTTTCTTTTACCAGAAATCTGAGCTAAAGAAGCTGCAGGAGAACACAGGTCCTGAAAGACTGCGCACAGGCAATATGTGCCTTGGTTTGCTACCAGTGCCACTGGTGCAGCTTTTCCAGCCAGTCCTTCAAGGAAGACAAAGACAACTATTTCACCCTTCCCAGCCAGGGGCAACATACAGCGATTAAGGCCATCAGTAGTTTAGCAGCTAGAGGAAACTACACAAAACAATAAACTATAAAATTTAACTCTTCTTTGAAAATGGGTCTGCTGAGTACCATAGCATTCCGTTATATGCCACAGGCATAGCTTCAGATATACTAATTCTTTTTTTCAGAGCCTTTATGAAAATGGAATTACAGCTTTTGAAAAAGTGGCTAGAAATAGATTAACTACATTAGCTGCAAGAGCATACACACTGGACAAGGTTAAGTCTTATGGTAAATCTCTGTTCTGGCTAATTTCAATCAGTTCTTTCTCCTGTGTTTTCAACACTGAAGAGATTTCTCCCTTTACAGCTTGTAATTGCTAGGATTGCTCAGTTCTCTTACACCTTTTAAATACCAGTTCCTAAACTAAATACCACCCTTCTGAATGAAAGTAAGTCGAGTAATTGGTCACACTGTTACACTATAATGGACATTTTTTTAGCTAATGTAAATCAGTGTGCTCTGTAGTCACAGATTTACACCCATCCTGGATTTGGTATAATAGTTGATTTGCTATATTATTCCTTTTTTGTCAAGTGCTCTTAAATACATTATCTCACCTACATCTGAAGCAGGAAGTTGGATGACAGCTGGAGGTTCTAAAATCCAGTCCAAAAACATCCTGTTCAAATATTGCTGAAGTGGTACCATTTTCATATGCCCCCTTTGTATATAATAACGCAGGAACTTTATCACTGTTTAATACAGTTTAAAAATATAATTAAATGTATTATTTCTGAGCTCATACAAATACATAGTCTCTCTATTTCTTCCCACCCCCAACATATTTCTACAAGCATTTGCTCAACAGCAGCTCAATGTAGAGCTGGGAGAGCTTGAGGAGAATTTGAAGATATATGTAAAATCAAAGTCAGTCAGTTGTGATGTTACTTCAAATATTCGAATGTTCAAAGACAGTAACATAGCAGCAGAAAATTAACTTTTAAAATTCATGTCTTTTCTAAGCTCAAATGGATTAGCAGCAGATTTGAGGTAATTAATTATAATTACAAGTTTCCTAGGGAAACATGGCATAATAGACTCATTAACTGAAACGCTACATTTGTTCCGTGCTTGATGCTCAGATTATTTTAACACAGTGCAACATTTGTTAGAAGTTTTTCGGGCCAGACACCTTTACTTATGCTGAACTGTTGCTCCTCTATGAGCAGCCCCAACTGACTTCAAAGAAAATCCACTTGGGCCTTTAATTAGACATTTTCAGCCTATGAAGGTAAAATTCCTTCCTTCTCGGACAAATTCTGTGGTCTCTATTGAACATGAGTCAGTGGGAGTTTTTCTCTGGGAAGGACCATTGAATATGGCCTCACAGTTACTTCCTGATATTCTCTTCACTCCTGAACAAAAGATAGACCACCTAACCAAATATCTAAGTAAATAGCACATGCTGTTTAAGAATGCACAGTTTTGAAGTAGTGTTAATAAAAGCATCCATTATATTTTTAATTTTTCAACTATCTTCTGTTTGATGCTATTGCTAAGCAAAGGAATATTTTACATCCTCATTGCACTGTGGAGACATAAATGTCATTGAACTCCTTATGAATCAAATACATAGAAAATTCACTGCAGCCATTAATACACCTAATACATAGAGAACTCCACATAGCTATTAATAAAACTCCTCATACAAACCACAGCACACACAGTCTAGACAATGCCAGAAACACGAAAGCTGCCTCTTGGTGCATGCAAAAGATCCCCACTTTGATACTCATGTATCATTGTCCTCTGTTTGAAAATCAAGGGAAACCGATGATGCACTCGTCAAAGAAAGCAGCTGCAAAAATGACGAACTAGCTAATTAAAAAAGGAATGAGTATTTGTTTTATGGTTTCATGTGTACTCAGGAAGTTCTGACGCATAGAAGAGAAATTAAACAACTTTTCATTTTGTCTCTATGCTTTGAGAACCATGCCCAGTAAGATTACAGATAGGAGTGTGATAGGTCCAGCAGGGATTTCTACCAATTAAGCTTTTACACTCTGGGTGGGTAGAGGTGTTTTTTGAACCATAAGTTATTTTTGCACATGTCATGGGCTGCAGTGTCTAGCCACAAAAGGGCTACATTAAGAGCAATGTTAGAGGCTTTGCTCAGAGCTATCATGCTTTCCTGCAAGTCTAAACCTCTAAGAAGATTTCAGTGAGAGAACTGAGAATGCTCAGTTCTATAATACTATCAAAAGGATGACAGGAGTGCTTTTACTTACCCAGCCTTTACCATTTTTGCCATCAAGGAGAAAAGATGACAAGGTTTAACAACAGATACAGGTAAATGATGCCAGATTTTGTTCCACTGCATACTTACGGTTTTCTCCTATGTGCCACATAGCATCCCAAGAAGCTACAACTCTGTAAATATCTATAGCTGAAATAAAGCTTTCAGATTACTATGGATGTGGTTGGGAGGGGTTGATTTTTTTTTTTTTGGTGGGGTTTTTTGTGGGTTTTTTTGTAATCAAAGACACTGTTTGTCCTACATCCAAATAACTGTAGTGTTTTGGATACCTCTATCATACAGTTGCTTCAGAAACCATCAATTCAGGAAACAGTGGAGTAAACAAATGCTGAGCCTGTACTTCACAGTATTATGGTGTAGATTTACAATTCAAAGTCACAGCCATGTACACAGGATTCAAAAGAGCTAGTTTTCAACTGATAATTGTAGAAGTCCACCAGACCACACCAAAGCTCCACAGACAGCACGATACAAATTATGCAAGCCTAGCACATACCTTGACTGTTCTAGCTCATCTTTAGAGGACTATTATCATGATGCAATCCATGTGTTAAGTCACTTTTTCCCCTTTACAGAGCAAAGACGTGTATTTGGCATAGCAACATTTTGGCTTAAGTTTCAAGCTTATTCTGAAGCTCAGACACTTGAGCAAAAAAATAAACTTTGTGATAATATAAAATCATAGTATTACAAGCATGTTGCTTACATGGCTTTTTAGAATCTGGTGTTACAGGCAAGACTGACAGGCAGTGTCAGTTTTTCAGCTCATCAAAACAGGAAAGGCTAATGAAAGAAAAACCCAAAGCTGCTTTGATGCAGAGCTATACAAGATAAGAATATACTTTATCAGAAGACTAACTGAAGCAAACATTTACTGAAGATCATGAGACAGATTCAGATAGCTGCCTTTACTTCAAATTCCTGTGAGGAAAGCTGGAATGGAATCAGACATTTGAAAGGGAAAAAAAAAAAAAAAGCCTGGATAAAGCCACCCTGCCTGAAACCATCACCTTTTTTATCACAAAATACCATCTCACACCACATGAAATAATTTATCAATAAAAGCTTGATTGTAACCATTCATGCGCATTAGCCAGTTACAATATCCCCCTCTAAGAAATGCATCCAAATTAAACACAGGAAAAAGACTTAAACAGAACATGTTTAAATTTTCCATTCTTCACAAAATTTTCTACCTTTGTTTTACTCTTTTTTAATGCTAACTGAAATCTTACAATGTAATTCAGTCTGTTGCTCAGCCTCAGAATCATTTTCTGGTAAAAATAAGCCAGGACCACTCATTCCTATTTTAACTTATTTCACATAGACTATCAAAACACAGACACCACCTCATTCTGCTTCCTTAAGGCCAGAAGGGGAACCTGCCAATCTGCTGAGATTCATGTTTGGCCTGCTGCCTGAAGAACAAAACCAGCACAGAGCTCTTTTACTAGGTTGATACATAAAAATAGGCTTTCCTCCAGTTAAACAACAGTAATTTGTTTCAGTTTGATAGGTCCTTCTAAATAATGGTGTCATCAGTAAACATCTGGCTTCTTCCTAGCAGATTAGGCCTCCAATGAGGAAAGTGTGTTTATAATTCTAATTCGAAACGCAGCACATTAATATGCTGATTCTCATAATGTTTGCCTTAACCTGTTTGGAGAAATTACGACTACAAATATCTTGTACACAACACCTCTAAACTACCAGCTTGTACAAACAACACAAGAGCCGATGCAGTCTCATACAGATGATTAGAACCACTTCAGAGGCAATCATGATTAGCGCTTTGGCTTGGAGCCATATTTTACACATAAACAAAGCATCTGTTTCTGAGTTCCTGTCCCAAGCTAATAGACCCACCTCCACTATTACTAATAAGCCCACTCAAGAGAGCCAGATGGCCTAGCTGAAACAGCCCTGGCTTTTTCCTGAGCTAGGCAAACCAGAGCCATGGAACCAGAGCTGGCTCCAAATCGTATTTCCTTGGGCTCTAGGAGCCAGTAAAACAACATGTAAACTGGCTCCACAAAAGAAGAATACAAATGCTGGTACCATCCATTATTTAGAATTGGTGTGAGGCCAACATCTGCCCCTCCAGATGATCCTTTCATGTAGGTACAGTGACGGAAGATTAAAAGTACAGCACTCTTCTGCAGGAGCTGGTGTATTGCAATGCAGATCGTCACCATTCCTTGTGGGATTTTTTTGCAGACTTTGCAAATCCCTGCCTGCAGCCAAGCAATAGTGCTCAGCTGTCCTCGCTGTATACTGTATGTACTTGACAATTGGATGGTTTTACATATTTAATAAAAGTGTCATATTTAATTAGTAGAACAGGGCTTTAAAAAGGATCTCATGCTCCTTAGCCGCAACTGGAAGTGTTCAGAGCCAAACAGAGTAACACTTTGCTGGTTCAGTTCTATGATCTCTTTTCTTTCCTGCAACCCAAGTTCTCATTTAACCAGTTCAGGTTCTAAGTAGATTAGAGTCAAGATGCTCCACAAGCCAAGGAGTTAATGCTGCAAGGAAACCCATAATTGACCTGGCCTAGAAAGACTATCAGAGAGAAATCTCTTTATATTTCATTTAGAAGCAAACAGACAGGTGTCACAGAGAGTGACAGGGAACGATGGCCATTTAGGTCACCTGTCCCATCAAACCACATGCAAAAAGATAACTTAATTTTCCCCCGTCCACTACGATGCATAATGTGCTTTGTTCCACTGTGCTGACAACTGAATTTCAGCAGTGTATGTCTGCACCAACTATCAAAGACAATTCACTACACCAGGAGCAAATGAACTTCACTCTGAGAACCACAGCAGGTCACATCACCCCTGCAGAAGTAAGGAAGTTTTGCAGAGATAAAGTCCTTTCAGAACAGCACAGCCACAGTGAGCATGCTTCTTGTGAGCTACTACCCTGAAGCTACAGACAAAAAAATCCTTTACTTCTGTCTCATGGGGACACCAGCAGATTTGCAAAGATAGAAACCTCCCCAAATGCAGCTATCTTCCCCCACCTTGCCATTAGAGACAGAAAAAAGAACTACTGTATGAGGGGAAAAAACCCTCATGGAAACGTGCTGAAACAATTGAGGCCTGTCACTCGTCTTCATTAAAGGCAGGTTCCACAGTAGTTACTGAAGCTCTCTGGGATCTCTTGGGATAAAAGCCAGAATAGAAATGTGTAAAGTATTGTTCTTCCTACTGTTTCCCTTGATTTTAAAGGAAAACCCTGAAGAACAGTCACATTTCACAGCCCAGGTCAAGTATGATCCTGAATCTGTGTCACTGTCCATACTAGCATACTAGAGAGCACATTTAGACTTTCCTTTGGAACATAAAGGATTTAGGGAAAGGTGCATAACCAGTACCATCCTGCCACTACAAGGACTTCAGCTTTTTCCTTAATGGGATTATTTCAGTGCAGGTAAACAGGAGTATAAGACCTGTATAAAAAGATATCTTCCTGCATTCCTGGAAACCTAAGAATGCACTACCACATACATATGGAAAGAATGACATACACGTTCCAAGTTCTCACTTCATATTTTTAATTGCACAACATGAGGCTTTTTTCAGGGAGAGAGAGGGTGGTTTTTGTTTTGTTTTTCCCACTTAGGGGTAGAAAGAAGGGGCTACATAGAAAAAGGAAGAGGGGAAAAATGATCAGAAGCAAAACTGAATCCACTGTTTCAAAAGGAAAAGCAGGTTCACAGTTCTTGCAAATTTCAAATAATTAACAAAACAAAATAAATAACACTGATACCAAGCAGTGTCTACTCTAGGCATTACTGACACTACCATTTTCTTACAGGCTTTACCAAATTATTTAGAATAAATCTTTGGGATTAATTCTACCCTCTGAGAAAGTTGGTTTAACAGGACAATTGGGAATGAAGTCTTAATTCAATAAAACAGCACGTGTTCTGAGCAGCCCCTTCCAAAAAGCACCAATGGAATTACCAAAGATCTTACAGTAACTCACAGCCACAAGCCCACCTCAGTCTGCTGCTTACTGGGGAAACCAAAAAAAGCACCTGCCCTCTGTCACTTCCACTGAGTATGAAATATTCTGTATCAGCTAGACAATGACACTGTGACAAAGATCCTGCCCTCATACTCTCCTGCCACAGCACCCTGCTTTACCAAAGAGAATTCCCTTGTGGTGCCACTCAGTCTTACCTTCTAAGACCTTATCAATGAGACCTTATAAATTTCATCACAGGACAGGGATTATCAATCTAATAAAAAATCTCAATCCGCTGCCGTTTTTCAGAGAAGCCTTCAAA
>NW_009943247.1:84425-92150 GCF_000696875.1 Nestor notabilis
TTATTAATCTATTTGAATAACAGCACACTAGACATATTGTGAAACGGTGTGAAACATGCACTAGCTCTCCTTTTAGGATGAAGAGTTGAGATCTCTTTGCTTATTTCTCCCCACCAAATGTTAATGCACAATTTATTTAATGCCTAGTTTTTCTGTGCTGAATTAGCTCCCAATGCAGCTGAGTGTCCCTTGTGAGCAAGTGCTCCATTTGCACATGTCAAGCATCTGAGTCTATTTAGTCCTATCCCAACTGCTTAATGTCTGAAACAGAAGCATCCACTACATTCTTCTTGATCTAAACAGCTAATTTAATACCCTTGGACAAAAGGGGCCTGGTGTTTTGGTAAGCTCCCATGGGCCTAACTATCACAAAGAAGGGGTTGTTGAATACACACACATAAAAAAAAGGAAGAGCTAGGAGGCAGGCGGTCTGATCTTTATGACCCACTGATTAATCTATCAGTAAGTAGAAACATAAATCTAGCTCCTGACCTAACAAAATACTATTTTACTTCTCTTTACTCTATATTTTATCTTTTATAGCCAATAAAACATTAAACATTACAAAAGGTTATGTTCTCACCAATATTTCCACTAAATGACAATAAATTCCAAGTATAGCCCAGCAGAGGTTGCAGCAGCAGCAGCTATCCTGACACTCTTCCTGCAATTCACTTGGAATACACTAGCGCCACTAATACCAAGAAAACCCATCTGGAAAATCTGACACTGAATTTGAATCAGTCTAATGACCCTCTTAATGATTTAATGGCAAATCTATACACTAATACAAAGCTGAGCTCTTTTCTAATGATTTGGTATAGCGTTTACTGTGGAAAGTGTAATTCCTTCGCTCACCTTTTTGAACATCCACAAATACCAAAATCAGTATCAGCCTTCTTAGCTCACCTCCCTGAGCTTTAGATCAAGGCTCAAGGCTTGTAGTGGGTTTTATTCCACATGAGTTGAGGGGAAAATTAAAAGAAAGAAGAGAGATGAAATAACTTCAGAAGGATCAGGAAGGGCGCAGACTAGCAAAGGTGAGTACTTCAGTTACCTGGACTGTATGCATTTTATGGTCCACTGATCTGGGATAGAATGGCAGAGCATGCAGTCGGTTTGAGCTAGATACAGAAAAAAACCCCCACTCAGAACCACTGATCATCAGACTCCCAAAAACCTGAAGACAGGACAAAGAGCAAGGACAGGACAGATGCTGTAGGTCAGACAGAACGGTTCCCCTCTCCCAGCACAAACTTTCCCCACATGTTTCAGTATGAAGGGTTCTCTCAATCCCCAGCTGTTCTGTTCATTCCATGAAGCAGTGTATATTGCTTCTCATCTCAGACACTGATTCCTCATTTTCAGAGATTCACTCTTGTCCTAGTGCAGTGTAAGACCAAGACCTGCAGCTCAGACAACTGTGAAAGTATATGCCCACTTGGGAAAATAAGCTGAGATACACAGGCTATGAAAATTGCTTCAAAACGTATTTCCCAGGCAGAATTTGAGCTAAAACACAATCACCACTCCTGAAGAACTGAACTTGGGAACTGAAAATATTAATGAAAACAGCTCATCACCTGTTGTAGGAGGTTTGCTATATCAAGAATTACCTAAGATTTCTTATTATGATTATTATTTAAAAAGAAAAAATTAATCTCTAATTTAAAGGGAAACTGAGGCACAGATAGGTTAAATAACTTAGATGTCACACAACAGATGAAGAACCACAGGGGAACCACAATAAGATAATTCTGTCCCACACAGTGTTTCTTCTTTACTTCTGTCAATGGGTCCAAACTGCTGCCTGACTAATTAGAGAATATAATACCTTAGTAAGACTGTTTGCAAACATGCAGTCATGACTACACTAGGAAAATGTCGGAAACATTAGCTAGCATCTTGTCTGGGAGGAGAAAAGGACGGCTATACTTATAAAGCACATTAACTACTGTATTAATCCTGAATCAAGAGCATTTTCACAACCCAGTTTATGTCTATTTCTAATTGGTGATGACTCATATGATCCTTTCAGGTATTATTTTTTCTAAAACAATGACATTTTCTAGGTAGCATAAAAATATGTGATGATGAAGCTTACGCTAAGAGACAAAGAAAATCTGGGATCAAACAGCCAGGACATCTGCAAGCCATGTATCTGCCCTATTTAAGAGAAATCGAACAAGGTCAATGAAGCACACTCCGGGCTGAAAGGTCTGCAACACTTCGAAATCTGGTAAATACCTGGTATTAGGAGGCAGTCATACAATATGAGACTCAGACACTGAAAGGCATGTAGACACCTAATTCCCATTGCTAAAAATGACAGGTAAAATTCCCACTGCTAAAAATCTTCAGAGACACTTGGGTGCCTAATACTCTGCACTGAAGACTGAAGATACAGACCTGAAGTTATAGATGACTCAAGACTCAAGCTAAGCATTTCACTTACTTGGGCATTTCAGGCAGGCTCTTACAGCTTATGAGACATATCATACCAGGGAAACAGTATTACTTTCCCATCTCATGGGTTTTGTTTGATAAATTTCACACAACATTCCCTTCTTCTCTTTCTAATATTTAATCAGAGCAAACCAATCTGTATGTGTGAATTACCTGCTACTTACCCACTTCACGTCCTTTCAAAATACATTTCTTACACACAGAACCAAAAGAGGCATCGCTACAGCTTATTCGTCTAATGTCAGGTTTGTTTTCTGAGCTATGACCTGCACTAATCCAAAATCTATGCAACAAAATTCATTAAAACTAAAGAGAGAGAAAAGTAGATTGAAGCTTCCTTTCCAGACTCAGTGTGATTCAGCCTCTGAATACGCTGTCAGTTCATCAGTCACCTTACTGAAGTTCATTATTTTGAGCCTTTTGGCTCCTTCCCAGTTCCAATTACTTGTTTTAAAACACTGCATTAGCATCACCATGGATTACAGATACAGCAGCTTATTGCTGAAATAACTGCACTTCTGATTTCCATCCACAATCCTGTCTTCTGTGTATGGCAATAAATGGTGGAGGGAAGAAATAACTGGAAAAGTCAAATCCTACCTTCCTAGGTTTTTATTTTCTCCCACATCACACACACAAACACAGCTCATATCCAGGCAGGTTTTGAACTGATTGGCCAACCCAGTTCTCTCAAGGTAAAATAAATTAGCCCAAGACAGAAGAAGAACAGAAAAAAGAGGAAAATTGTCCCATCTACCAACACCAAGCATGTGGTGTGTGAGGCCTGAATGTAATCAGAAAATAAGAAGTTGCTTTAGTAAGACCTTCTCCATTAAGAAAAACGCAAAAAAAACCCCAAACCCCAGTCTTCCCTTGTCCCTAGTTGTAATTATAACTTACATCAGCCTCTTCCCACCTTCGTTTACCACAAAAACTTATTAAATAAGATCCTTTAATATAAACGGTTTAAAAACAAACTATTAAATCTGTGAAATGCTGAGTGCATTTGCAATACACAAATTTCCAAGAGATCAGAAAACAAAATCCTCCTGTAATCCATTATTTGCAGTAACAGCATTATGATGTTGTCATAGTCCAAAATCACTACACAGTACAATCTGTTTTTTGCTTTCCCACTTACAGGGAAAAATCTGCCTACATACAGAAGGAAATTCAGACCTAAGAATTCACAGTAAACCTAAAACCTACCTAAAGAACTCTTAACACCTTTTATTTTTTATGGGGAGGAAAAACAGAAGTTGGAAGGAATTTATATCGTCTATTACTAATGTATTATTGTACAGTACCAACTGTTGCTTTATTGATGAATTTAAATACATTGTTAATGTACTTGCAGTAAGTTAATTGCAGTACTATCTCAATTTACTGTATCATCACAGAAAGCCTACAAAGTAACACTCATTTAAGGGGTTTAATTACAAAATCTGACCATCTTTAGTGCTTCATAAATCCAAAATATTTTAGAATTTTTTTTGCATTTAATTTAAAAACAAATTGTACTGAAGCTACTTTAATTAAACCTCTCTCATGCAACATAATTTCAAAACATTTAATAAATTCAACATTTCATAACATGACCATTTTTGATCAGATAATCCATCCTGATTTCTACTTGCAAGTGACAAAACAGATTTAATGAGTATTCTTTCAACAATAATAATAAAAGCAGATTTTCAGATAAGCTCTGTGTATGCTTAGAAATAGCATCCCCAAGTCTTAAAGCTTGCTTTCACCCTAAAAGTAAACCATTACCTGAAAATAATCAGGTATAAACCAGCCAGATAAGGACATTTAGCAGAGAAGAGAAGAATACTGGCCAAATCACTTAGCAGCTATTCAACCAGGAATTCACAAGCAATATGCTCTGTCCCACAGTTAACGTACCTGCATACTTTCCTTCCAATCAGCCTTCTTAAACAGCAAGATACGATTTTTTTTTCTATTAAGCATTAAACAGGACTATTTAATATCTCCTTTTTGTAAGACACTAAAAATGCATAAACTGAGCATAAACAAAGTCACCTCACATAACTGAGCAAATTCTTTCTGTACTAAAATTTTTAAAGCATTCCCTGTTGTGAACACATCAGTCAGAGTGAGAAGGAAAGGAAGAGCAATACACATGAATAAATAGAAATATCTCCTTTAGAAAAGCTATTTTAATGGCACATGTATTTTATTATTAGTAAAGATAGTGAAAATGCAAAAAGTGTGCAACTGCTAGCAATTAAATTCTAAAGTGCTAGTATGAATATAGCAAAAGATATGGTGATGTATTTAATTTTCTACAGAGAAAATAAGAATAAGTACCTGTTTTAAGTCAGGAAGCAGTGATAATATCGAGATCAAACCCACTTCCTGTTAAAGAAAGGGGAGAAAAAATCCTTTACAGTTATTGTCATTACTGATCCACTCTTTGAAACGTTATTTATAGAAAACCTTTCAGTTTTGAAAATCCATAGCATGATTAGATACAAGAAATCATTTGGGTTGCCTACGTCTAAAAAGGCAATTACAGAATTTGTTTAAGTATTCCAGAGAACAGAGCCAATTTCTAGATACAGAAAAAATACTGGAAGATGAAACTCAATTTTTGACATGAAGGTTTAGTCAGGGAATGTAAATGTTTGGAGAGAGAAGAGTTCATAATATACAGGGACATATATTAGGATTTTTTGTTTTGTTTTGACTGCAGGAATATTTGAAGCTTGCTCTGAGCTCCCTCTCGCGAGCAGTTGCTGACAGTACACCAAAAGCATCACCACGGGCAGGACTCGAATAACGTGAGTTGCAATTTCAGATTAAGTTACTCGTTTCTTAAACGCATCATGCCCCGGTTCCAAAGATATTATCCATATGTACTTATATTTTCCTAGAAGGAACAGGATAGAAATAGAAAGACACCCCAAGACCCCAACCAAACCCAAAATCTGCTTGTCTCTACCTGGTTCCTCTGAAAAGCTTACCACCCTCACTGCAGCAAGAAAAAATTACACTTGAGCAACAATCTCTACAGTCAGCCATCTCAGTGTTCAGTGAGCAAGCACAGCCCATTTTAGAAGCAAAAATGAGACATACTTTAAAAACAAGCACTCACTTAAAGAAAGCTGTTACCTTGCAAGGAACCGTTTCTTTTACCAGGCTGTAAACACTGGCTTGACTGAACTAGAATTTATTTTAATTAAGCCACTCTAAATCTGCTTCTCACTTGTAAAGCATCTTGTATTTACTCCTTATCAATGCACTTCACTCCAACAATAAACCGCTTGTTTTTGTAAGATGTTTAGATGCTGTGCAAATTTAGTCACAAACTGCAGAAATAAGGATTTTTGCACCAAGGCCCTAGCATAGCCAGTACATGTCTGACAGCTATTTAACACTGGCACACAGTCAGTGACTTTATCTTAGATTCAGACAATCACTTAGACAAACCACTCTGAAATTTTGTATAAGCAGCAGTAAAAGTCGCCCTTATACATATGACTGGAAACCACACCAAGGAAACCACCTACAGCCATGCTTGAAACATCATTACTTTCTCAGGAGGTGTTTAAGTTGATACTTGCCCAGGAGTACACTTCTTTAGCCCTATACTCCAATGTCTGTGTCACACAGCAGGCTTGGTAAGAGACTAGTACAACTCCAATTAAATCCTACAACTATTTGTTGTGCAATTTGGGATAGTCACAGAAACTGCTAACAAAGTGTAAAATACCAAATGAAAACGTTTTGTTGTTGCATGGGTTACGGGAACAGGAACTCCAAAAGCAAACACAATACATTAAATCAAGAGCTGACCTAAAGAAAAGAAAACATTTCTTCACCCATTCTTGGCACGGCAAAGAGCTGGAGAGGCACACTGCAATTTTTGCCCCCTTTTTCTTCTTCTGAAGGTAAAAAGATCTGAGATAGAGGAACAGCCTAAACTGTATCATCAGCAACTCAAAGTTTGAATTTATTTTTGTTAATCGTGTTCAGTTTTCCAGGTACCGAATTATTAGTAAAACACTGCAACACTGCCAACCACCATTCCTCAAGGTACTCCTGACTTTCAGAGTCCCAGAAACTTGATTTTTGCAATACATCTCTGTGGACAGTAACCTACCTTGCGTATCAGCAAGCATACAACTAAACAACAGGACCAACACCAGAGCTTGCAAGTTCGTCTCTATCTGGAATATTAATAAGCCAATAGGTAATTTAAGAAATAATCAACACCACTACGAAACAACTTTAATTACATTCTAGAAAGCTTCTTGATCTCACAGGACACTAATGTACTTTCTAGTCCACAGTCAGCGAAAATGGTCCTGGCCTTTGAAATCATGCGGGTTTATTTAACACTGCCCTTCTCCTAGGAAAGACTGCCCGCAGTTCGGAACACCCTGCAGCACTGAGGCAGAGCATGCTAGCCATCAAATTCTAGTTGTTCATTCCGACTGGAAAAATGCCTGCTGTTTGATTTCTTTTATAGGGCCACATTTAAGCAAGCAACATTTATAGAGATGACTTACCTAATTAGATTGGAAGAGTGATTTGCTACCTCAGCACTAGTTTTTAAATGTACCAATCTAGACAGAGAGGCATTTTATAAACAGGTGTGAACGACACTGCTCCATCAGGCATTAAATTGGAGCTGCTCCTGAAAAATAGTTTCATTTGTGCATTTAAGTTACCAGTATTTTATCAACTGCAGTGGCTTTACACCAAATACTCTTTGTGGTGTACAGCCAGTGTATTTCAACATGCTCTCTCACCTTTTGAACAGCATGAAACAGGCTTCTGTGTGTTCCTCGTGTCCTTTCTGACCAGTTCATTTAAGAAGTCTCAAAATGAATTCTCACAAGTAGATCAGCCTTTGAAACAAGGCTACAAACCAGGTAACACCTGAGGGCAAACAGCTGACACTTGCAGTTCTTTATTTCCAAAGAGGCAAAAACTAGGAAAGGAGGCAATTAATTAGTCTTATAGTAATTATTTAAGGTTTATATGACGATTGTATTCAGAGGCTCTGTGCTCGTCAGCGCGCGGAACGCAGAAGGCGCTGACGAGAGCCCTGCACCAAGATGGCTGCTCCTCTCAGCCCTCACACCTGAGGGACCAAGCGGCAGCACCGCAGCCCGGGAAAAAGCTTTGCTCTTTGCACCTTCCTCCTCACGTCTGGCGGTGACTTTCGGACGGCGGTGAGCGATAACGGTACAGAAACACAACGAAAGTGCACTCCACCGGGTGAGCTCA
>NW_009943248.1:0-1024 GCF_000696875.1 Nestor notabilis
TTTTGGCTTTAATTGTGGGCTCCTTCAACCTTACGGGACATTAACTTTTGAAGTTAGTGCAAGTTCTTTCCTCCTGTTAATGGCAATTTCCATTATTGTGCCATGTTTTAGATGTGCAAGGCTGGGTGAGTGCTCAAGGCAGAGCAGTGTGCTGGGATGGCCCGGAGGACGCGCTCTCTCTTGTACTCTAGCACAGGAAGAGCCGTGGGAAACCTGAAGAAATTTGAGATTAGAGCTCGGAGGAAAATGTCCTTCCAGCAGCTTTTCCCCAGCAGAAAAATGCCGCTTGTGTCAAGAGACCCTGACGTGTGACACATCTGGGCAGTGCTAAAACCAGGGGGGAAAAGCGTATGGAAGCAAAAACTCCAGAATGATTCCGCCCGCTTTCCCTCTGCCTATTAACCATCAAAATGTAAATCTATAGAATTGTGAGCATATGGGGTGAAAAATCATAAAAAAGTGAAACGATTTTCTGGCTGGGCAGCTGGTTTTGGTTTTGCATGGGTTTCATTTGTGGATGTCACAATTGGGATGGGGGGAATAACGTAGCGTCTGGACTGGTATAATGACAGTAGAACAGGCAGAGATGGAGCAATTAGACGGAATTAATTGCTGCACGATAGGCTGGATGTGGAAATAACAGCATGTTCAGGAGAGTACATGAGAGAGTGGTGGGACTGCCTGATCTGCCAGGTCCATGCAACCCCAAATGAACCCCTTTGCATTAAGCAAGCCTCAAATTACCCCTCACTCACCATACCCTGTGTGTGAACTCATTACAGTCCTCTTGAACTGGAGCAGCTCTGGTTGGGGTAGTGGCAAGGCATGGAGCAACCCACAGTTAGAGCAATGTCCTAGCTAGCGATGAGCACTAGACATGGAGCACTCTTAGGAGCTGCCATGGCTGAACTTTCTGCTTCAGTTGAAGTTCGCACACAGGGAGCTGGTTTGTGGGTCAGCGGAGAGGGCCAATGTCCTAGTTAGCGATGAGCGCTAGACATGGAGCACTCTTAGGAGCTGCCAT
>NW_009943249.1:0-3961 GCF_000696875.1 Nestor notabilis
CCGTCCCCTTCCCTCGCGTCCCCCCTGCACACGGCAAGGGAGCGATGGGAGGGAGCGGAGCTCGTCCTGCACCCACCCCGCTCCAGCAGCACCCAGGGTGGGTCCTCCTCCGTCTCCCCCGTGCAGCATCTCTGCTCTGCTCTGCTCTCAGGCTGCCGAGCATCACTAACTCACCCCAGCCACGGCAGAGCGGGACACGCTCGTGGCGAAGCTGGGAGGCATCCCATGGCATGGGCTATTGGTCCAGGCTGGATGGGGAGCAGAGCATGGGCAGGTTCCAGTGCTGGGACCCTAGCACCTAGGCTTGGGCTTGAATCTGCGGGACAGAGAGGGAGAAAGCAAGTCCAGCTTTCTAAGGTAAACCTGTGTTTGTCTGTGGTCCAGACCCTGAGGATGCAGAGCAGCAGAGGGCTCGGATGCAAAGGCATCCTTCTCCAACAGCACTAGCCACGAGCACAGGAGGCTGGACAAAGCTCTCTTCGGGGGCCTGACAAAACTCAAAGCACACATTAGAGCAGTGCCATTAGAGCAGCAGTGAGGGACTTGTCACCCCAGGTAACACAACGCACCCACATGAGCACTGCAACCTGTACACAGCTCACGATCTTGTGGCTCCAGTGACAAGTGAACAGCTTTGTTTACTCTCTGCAGTATTTTGTTTGGCTGGTTTGTTTTAATTTGACTAAAACAAAAGGGTGTTTTGGTTCTGCTTCGGTTCAGGGGGGAGAAAATAGGATGTGACTTATATCTGCTTTTGTTTTCATGCCAGCTTCAACCACACACCTATTTTACAGCTCACAGGCCTCTTCCTCTTCTTTTTAGTCATGCCAAAAGCTGAAGTTGCAGGAGCATCTGTTGAGTGTAGCTTGAAGAGATCCGCAGGGATCCTGTAACATGTTGCCTTCAGCTGCACAGGGATTAGCATGTCGGGAAGGCAGGCGGGATTCGAAGGAGGGAGAAAGAGATCTGCATAACATGGCAAAATAAGGCAGTCGCTGAGCCACGGAGGGTGAATAAACAGATGGGAGAAATGAGGAATGTTGGGGATGATCGATGGGATGCTGGGAGAGGACAGAGGGAGGCTGGCACGGGTGAGGGGCTGGTGTGAGGGCAGGACGGGGCTGCTCCTCGCACAGGTCAGCCCCATGCTTCCCTTCAAAACAAGAGCAGCTCTGTCTGCAAATGCATCCGTGTTTGGTTCGTATCTAGGAAGCGAGCGATCCATCTGCTCTTCCACTTAAGAATACGGATGATGAGAAAGTGACTGGCTCAGCTCCAGGAGGAGCAGGAAACTCCCTCCTCTGCTCATTGTAATGCAGGGAAGCGTCTGGGAGGGCACCTGCAGCCCCTGGAGCAGCCAGCTTTCCGACCTGGCATTTCCCAGGGCCGCTGCTGTGGTCCTGGGGGAATTCAGCATTCAGATGGAGAAGAATCCAGCCCAGCCTTGCAGATGCCAAATCAGTTCTCCACAGACTTCTGGCTCGGAGTATAAAGCTGTTTACCCAGCTGCTGTAATCCAAATGGTATCAGGAACAGAGAAGCCGTGTTGTGGAAAGGTGAACACATTTCCAGCTCTTTCAGCCTTAGGTAAAAGCTCTAAAGTGGAGCAGAAGAAAGAATCCTCGTAACTTCTACCCTAAAACTGAAACTGGAGAAGTGAAATCTGAGGCAAATAGCTGATGAAGTTGTACTAATGGTGGAAGAGTATGATAAACAGATCCATACAAGCTCTGATGGCCTAAACACTCCCGATTTCTCAGGTTTCTAGACAAAATCCCATCTCCCTCAGATTTACACAGGTCTCACTACAGGCAGGCAGCTTGATTTCTAAACCCTTTCCTAAGATACCTTCACAGCTTGAATTTGGAGATCCCGAGGGTTCCTGGTCTAGTACCAGCAGCGTATTCACCTGAGAACATCAGGGAGGATGTGCTGCTGTTCCCACAGACACCGATCTGGAGCGGAGGAGCCTTGTCTGTCAATATGGGTGCGGGGCAGAGCAGCCGAGCCCCACAGCGTGAATCACTGCCTGCTTCCGACCTAGGTGAGCTCCAAGAGCAGTTCATAAACACACGTTATGAAACAGCACTTCAGTGACGTGACATTTCTTGGAACGGCTCTTACTGTTTACCACAACTGATAAAGCAAATAGCAACACCATCACTCCTCCGTGGCAGCTTCTACCCAGGATGGATGCGACGCACAAGAACTGCCGCTTAAAAGGCTCAAGTGCTTTGCACTAAGAGCACGTTCAAGTTGTTCCGTTCCATCCACTTGAGACACCCTCTCTGTACAACAGCCGTGCTTCACATGTTTGCTGCTCAGAAATGGCTGCAGCAGCCGGGCGCTGCAGGATGGCCCCTGGGCAACATCAGAAATACTCACCCTGCTGCTGAAAGAAAGGTCTGCAGACACTTCAGTGTAGATGCGATGGGCAGTTGTGGCTTCCCCCTGCCCGGTGCAGGCATCAACCCTCACCTGCAAGGGTCAGTTCTTCAAAGGCACAAGCAGCTCATGTTCGCCTGGCTTTAGCCATCACAGACATGGTTTTCATGGGTACTTCATCTGTGCATGGTGAGTTCCCACAAGCCAAAGTACTTGGTGTGTTCAGTAAGCCTGTCCGGTCCAGTGTTCTGCCTTACACGGAGCCAGAAACAGGAAGGTATTTAGGAAAAAAAGAAAATGCAGAGTCTGTACACACTTCCCTTGGCTTTACCTTTCATGTGCAGAGTTCCTGGGAAGCTGGGAGGTCTGGAGAGGCTGCATCCAGCCAACAGACCCTGCTGCAAACACACCAGTGCAAGTCACGCTGCAGGGGCTGGAGCAGTCTGAGCCTCACCGGTTTTCAGCTCAGAGGAGCTGATAACCTAAACCCAAGCATCCCTCTCTCTAGGAGCAGGGTGTCACCTGAGTGACATGAAAAATGGACTTCTTAGCTCTTTTGCAACTTTGGGTGCATTCCAACAGCTGTGTTTTATTACAACAGCTTTACAAGCAGCATTAGCAACATCATCTACTGGGACAAGGTCACATTAGCTCTTTCTTATCCTGGAAATGGGAATTATAACTTCTAGCTTAGGCAAAGCAGAATCCTGGCCTCAAAACCCCAAGGACCTGAGCTCTTGGCTTCAGTCACTGCTTCCATATCTCTCTGTGGTATTCGAGCAACTTAAGTTGCATTACTTCTAAGGGTGAGGTGGGTTTGGCTGCATAGATCCAGCATGGAAACTATTTGGCCATCTCTTAAACTGTTTAGCTATAATAGTTGCATGTCAGCTCCGCAGGGATCACATGCCTCTTCCACAGCGGCATCCCTCTGTTTCTCCATAAAGCCATTGTTGAGCTTGGCAAGTGCAGGCTGTGTTTTTATGAATAAACCACCAGCATTCCATATAGGACTGATTTCCAAACCTAAGCCCTCGCTGCTTATAAAGTGAGTTGGGGGATAGATCATACAAAGAGATGAAGGAAGCAGAGCAAAGCTGTTCCCACCTCAGACATCCCAAACTGCCCCTTTCATTGGGATAGCCACTTCTGGTTTTCCATTAACACATCGCCAGCCCTCCCTCTCCTTAGTTTGTAGTTTTACTAGATGAAATCCTACTAAACTCTCACAGAGGACCAATTCTAGTACTTTTAAACCCCAACTCTTGTGGAGAGTGCTGACCAGTAGCAAAGCACTTTATTTGTACAGTATTAGAAGTAAGTCCCTAGAAACAGGAGCAGTGACTCCCAGTGCCAGCAGGGCTCAAACCGGCTCAGTGTATCTAACTAAATGCAGGGATATCCCCAGCATGATGGTAAGGCCCTGTATGCAAACACCAGAGCGCAGGATGCTAACAGCAAGCTGTTAACTTCCATGTCAGAAAGAGCTAAAATTCATTCAATCCTTGATATACTAGTAACTGGCTGCTTCTAAAGGTTTTTACTTTGCTTTTAACCTCAATGAAGGTTTATCCTC